>NC_133351.1:100000-400000 GCF_030506205.2 Paramisgurnus dabryanus
TATACCATTTATTAAATATTTTATAATTTTCCTGTTTTCTATTATTTCTTTTTACCTTATATATATAGCCTACGTGTTTGTTCTACAATTATTGTGTTACATGCATACAAATAAATATGCCCCAGCCTGTTTATATATATAAATAACACTTCACATCATGGGTGAGTGCTATATTTATTAAGAATGTCCACATAATAATTATTAAAACAATTTTATTAAAACAGGTTATAAAAATACCACAATAGAAAACTGGGGAAAGTATGAAATATTTAATAAACTGTATTATAGAATACATTAAATTATTATTATTTTTTTGTATAAACCATTCAAATCTTTAGTCTTTATAAATATATAAAAACGTACCGTGATAAAAACGCTACATTAAAGGGAAGGGAACAGACTTTGACAGAACACCTGAAATCAGTTGCTTTGCTTCCCAGATAACAAAATTCTTGTGGCCCAGATCTGGCCCACACAAAACACGTTCATCTGGCCCACATACCGCATGGAATGATGGCACTTGGGAGGTCCGCTCCTGTTTGCCAGATCAAAGCCACAAAAAAGCCATAGCAAATCCGCATGTCAGCCAACAACAAACCGAATGAAGCAGAACTGACCCTAATCTGGGCCACAGTTGGTTTTTATTCTGGCTCAGATCCGGCCCACACCTGACACAGTCTCATCTGGCCCACGTACCGCATGGAATGATGGCACTTGGGCGGTCCGCTCCTGTTTGCCAGATTGTAGCCAGAAACAAGCCATAGCAAATCCGCATGTCAGCCTCCAACAAACCGAATGAAGCAGCATTGACCCTAATCTGGGCCACAGTTTGTTTCTATTCTGGCCCAGATCTGGCCCACACCTGATACAGTCTCATCTGGCCCACATACCATATGGAATGATGGCACTTGTGCGGTCCACTCCTGTTTGCCAGATCCGAGCCAGAAACAAGCCATAGCAAATCCGCATGTCAGCCTCCAACAAACCGAATGAAGCAGAACTGACCCTAATCTGGGCCACAGTTTGTTTCTATTCTGGCCCAGATCTGGCCCACACCTGACACAGTCTCATCTGGCCCACATAATATATGGAATGACGGCACTTGTGTGGTCCACTCCTGTTTGCCAGATCCGAGCCAGAAACAAGCCGTAGCCAATCCACATGTCAGCCACCAAAAAACCGAATGAAGCAGAACTGACCCTAATCTGGGCCACAGTTTGTTTTTATTCTGGCCCAGATCTGGCCCACACCTGACACAGTCTCATCTGGCCCACATACCATATGGAATGACGGCACTTGTGCGGTCCACTCCTGTTTGCCAGATTCAAGCCAGAAACAAGCCATAGCAAATCCACATGTCAGCCACCAACAAATTGAATGAAGCAGAACTGACCATAATCTGGGCCACAGTTTGTTTTTATTCTGGCACAGATCTGGCCCACACCTGACAGTCTCATCTGGCCCACATACCATATGGAATGACGGCACTTGTGCTGTCCACTCCTGTTTGCCAGATCTGAGCCAGAAACAAGCCATAGCAAATCCATATGTCAGCCACCAACTAAATGAATGAAGCAGAACTGACCCTAATTTGGGCCACAGTTTGTTTTTATTCTGGCCCAGATCTGGTCCACATACGGCATGGAATGATGGCACCTGTGCGGTCTACTCCTGTTTGCCAGGTCTGGGCCACAAGCAAGCCATAGCAATACCACAAGTAAACCTAAAGCAAACCAAATAAACTTGACCTCCCTATATGTAAATACGATACAACAAACCATCCAAAAGTTTTTTTTAAATAAATTGCAGCATTTATTAATATTAACAAAGACAGTGCAGGATCACATTTAAACACATACTAAAACATTTGGGGGAAAAAGAAAAATAATAAACAATAACCATCACACAATAATAAACATTAAATGGCTGTAAAAACCATTGCAGAAACAGTGCTTAAATAAAGATACAACAAACCTTTCAAAAGTATTTTAAAAATAAATTGCAGCATTTATTAATATTAAAAATGACGGTGCAGGATCACATTTTTTAAAAACATACCAAAACATTTGAAAAAAAAAGAAAAATTATAGCAATTATAACAATAACCATCATTCAATAATAAACATTAAATGGCTGTAAAAACCATTGCAGAAACACAGTGCTTAAAAAAACAGGACCATGTTTCCAGAATGTTGTACCAGAAATGCTAATTACGCCATAAAAGTATGTGAACCTTTTAGAATTTCATGGTTTCTGAATAAATTTGTCATAAAATGTGATCAGATCTTTATCTTAAGGTGCTTTTCCATTGCAGAGTACCCACGGGTCAGGTCAGGTCAACCAGTAAATTATAAGGGTTCACTTACTACTTTGAATGTTGAATGAGCGTGTTCAATAAAGGCACAAAAGATCAGAATTTGTGTAATTATTTTGAAACACATTGGGGCAATTTCCCGGACAGGGATTAGACTAGTCCAAACTAAAATAAATTTAAGAGGTGTCTAATCTGAAAACAACTTGCACTGACATATCTTAAACAAGTAATGTTTTTAGTAAGGCATGTCTGGTAATACTAGTTTTATGTCATAATTAAACTAAGCCCTAGTCCTGCACCACCCAATTATGTTTGTCAAAACCCTTGACAAACCATTTTATGACAAATTTATTCAGAAAACCATAAAATTCCAAAAGGTTTACATATTTTTTCTCGCCACTGTATATTTATATAATTAGAATTTTATTACAGCTGCATGTGATTTTTGGAGTGTAAAATATATTTATATAATCCCATTGTGTCAATACCCAGCTAGAAAATTTTGGTTCTAAGAACGTACCGAGAACGTTTTTATGTAATGTTGCAGAAATGTTTTTTGCGGGTAGTTTTCTTTAAGTTCCCCGAATGTTCTCTACTAGGTTCGGAAAACATCCTATTATAACATTCTAAACACGTTTAAGTGGTAATATTGCTAGAACATTACTTCCTAACATTCCCAGAAGGTTTTTTGCGGGTAGTTTTATTTAAGTTCCCCGAATGTTCTCTACTAGGTTCGGAAAACATCCCATTATAACATTCTGAACACGTTTAAGTGGTAATATTGCTAGAACATTACTTCCTAACATTCCCAGAAGGTTTTTTGCGGGTAGTTTTATTTAAGTTCCCCGAATGTTCTCTACTAGGTTCAGAAAACATCCCATTATAACATTCTGAACACGTTTAAGTGGTAATATTGCTAGAACATTACTTCCTAACATTACCAGAAGGTTTTTGCGGGTAGTTTTATTTAAGTTCCCCGAATGTTCTCTACTAGGTTCGGAAAACATCCCATTATAACATTCTGAACACGTTTAAGTGGTAATATTGCTAGAACATTACTTCCTAACATTCCCAGAAGGTTTTTTGCAGGTAGTTTTATTTAAGTTCCCCGAATGTTCTCTACTAGGTTCGGAAAACATCCCATTATAACATTCTGAACACGTTTAAGTGGTAATATTACTAGAACATTACTTCCTAACATTCCTAGAAGGTTTTTTGTGGGTATTTTTATTTAAGTTCCCCGAATGTTCTCTACTAGGTTCGGAAAACATCCCATTATAACATTCTGAACACGTTTAAGTGGTAATATTACTAGAACATTACTTCCTAACATTCCTAGAAGGTTTTTTGCTGGTAGTTTTATTTAAGTTCCCCGAATGTTCTCCACTAGGTTTGGAAAACATTGCATTATAACATTCTGAACACGTTTAAGTGGTAATATTGCTAGAACATTCTTTTAGAAGGTAGGAAAACATTCCACTTACACATTACGAATCTGACACATGTTTGGTAATGGGCCTATTGATAGTTTTGTTCCCCAGAATGCCCTCCTAAAAGTCAATCTCTGAAGACATTTTAACTACAAATATTTCTTAACAAATATTTTGACTCCAGAATGTAATGTCATGAGACACTAAAATTCGTTAGAATCAAATTTTAATAGTAACATTTTTGCCCATTAAAATAAAATAAAAAAAGTCAATACAACAGGACAAAAAAAATTAAAGAACTAAAAAATAATTTAACCATAAAACAATCATTAACATCTTTTTTTAAACAACAAGATAGACATGTCAACAATATAACTTGTTGAAATGAAAGAACTAAAACAATTTAACAAGTAAAAAAACAAGATTGAAAAAGGTCTAATTAACTAATTAATAAACAAATTAAGAGCCAGCAGAACTGGCCACTGGGCCACTCCCCTCTGGTGCTGCACTTTCATCTAAAGGTGGTTCTCCATCATCCACCTGCATAGAAAACAAACCAAAAAACTTGAGAATCCTGAGATTATTCAGAATCAAGTTGAAATTGTTTAACTTATATTTTTAAGTTGTTTCAACTTTTCACAACTTTTAACAATTACTCAATTAACTACAAAGTTTGTTTTTGACGTCCATACTTTAGTTCACAAGTTTCAAACAAACCATGCTGCGATTCAATTGAAAAATTATCATGAACCAAAGCACACAGTTGACGCCACCCATAAAAATCCATCTAGGCTTGTTGCGATAGTCGGTATAACTGTAATACACGGTGCTTTAGCATCTCACCGGTTAGATCACTTGCCCACCGCGTTACAGTCTTTCACCGTCGTTTTGATATTTTCTTGTAATTAAATCATTTAGTTTTGTAAGAGAGCGCAAACATTAACAACTGAATGTGTCTGCTGACTAAATTCGGCAGAGCTGAACGCGCGTCACTTTACAGAGCAGCCAGTGTTAGATTTCACTTACTGTCACGGTACATTCAGTACACATGCTCCGGTCTTCCATAAACGAAATTGGCTGGCTCTGCCTAGGTTATTTGCAAAAGGCGATCTAAATGGCTGACGCAAGCGTTGCCGCTTGAAAAGTTGAGAAATGTTCAACTTCTGCCGCGAGCAACGGCACTGATGCGGCCCCAACAGATCCACAATTCAGTTTGGCAACGCATGACGTCACCCATTAAAAGTGAATGGGAAGCATTCATTAAGAATAATAATAAACACATTCAAGCAGCGGTTTACAGAGTAGCTGCCGGTTGCACAGCTTGGGACTGGCGGATTTAGGTCAGAAGCATCTGCACACATTGACTCAAGTACTTAATTAAACCAGCTGTTGCACTCACATTGTACGCAAATTCATAAGCGATTTAACGCAGCGTTATATATTTATATATGATGTGCAAAAATAGAACCGACGCAGAAACAATCGCAGCACTGCTGCTACAGCGCCGCGAGCTCACGCTGCGGAGTGCATGCTTGTTTACATGGGTGGTGAAAAAACGCGCTGCTTAAGCACTGCTCATACTTGCTGTGTGAAACCGGTGTGGACTGGAGCCACTCGCGTTGCTACTATTCTACAGGGCCGCCATTTTGGGTGTGACGAATCGTTGTGCATATTTTGCATCGACGCATTGTTCCAGCCCTAATTAAAACCTGTTGTATGGTACTCAAAGCCTAATAGTGTCTTTTTTTAAATCATATCTGAGATGCACTTTAAAAGGGACATTCCACATTGTATTTAGTTTTCTGACTGTCTTAGTGCACAATGTTACTACAGAAGAGTCAAGTTTTAAATAGAAAAATTATCGAAAACTCTTTGGTCATTTTTTTTGCGCGATACTAAATCAGTTTCAATGGATTGTGCTAAGCTATGCTAAAAGTGCTAGCGCCAGACCCGGAGATCAGCTGAATGGATTTCAAAATGGTAAAAATCTACTTTTCTACTCTAGGGGAGCTGAAAAATAAGCATATTTTCAAGTATGCAAGTGTAATGTCCCTTTAAAACCTAATTGGTTAGTGCCAAATTTTTACATTTAAATATTTCAAAAGCTCTACAAACAAAGGTGAAAAAAACATACATTAAAATCTATCGTTAAGCTCAGATAAAATGACTTATACAGTGAAACAAATTTTTGGTCATACCCCACACCTAGCTTGAAGTATAGTTAAACTTTTATGCAAGTGAGTGCGTACAAACAGTCAAACACAAAGCCTGCATATGACTCCTACATACAGTTGACATATGTGCATTGTGACAAATTTTAATACCTTTTGGCCACATACTACATTTACAGAATAATGTATGATAAAGCGTTGTGAAAGAGATACAAATGCCTCAATTATAAACAGCACTGGAGTTGAGGAGACAAACACCACTGCATACATTGCAGTGTTACCCACAGACTTAGTTTATTTGTGGCGTCACATCCGATGGGTGGATGGCTAAAAAGTGGGTAACTAATATGCAGTCAGGTGTTGTGCACAGCACTTTTTTACACTCATACACTAACCCAACCCCTCTAATAAAATATAGTGACTGGGGTCACAAAACAACTTACGGATTATGACGGAATGCATAATTAGGTCCTGGAACTTCTTTTTGCCCTTGCGCCCCTTCAAACTGTAGGTGGCCCAAAGGGCATTCGTTCCAATTTTCCTCATCATTCGCCTCACAGAGTCACCAGGAGTTTTACCTCCCAGCAGAGACAGATAATCAACCTGCAAAAAGAAACAAAAACAGACATCCAAAAGTATGAGGCTTGTACAGTATTAGTTAGTGACTTCCTTTTCCTCTGCTCAGTGTTCATTTTATTAGATTGTACCATTCAGCTAATGAGAATACAAATTCATCTCTACATTTTATGTTCTGACAAGTTAGAATAAACTAATGATCGTAATATCCCCAAAATAAACACACCAGAAAGACTTTAGACTCAATAAGGTTGTCTAACCAGGGACCCATTTATCATAAATTTCAAAACACAGGGTTGATTTTAGGGCTGTAACAATCTTCGGGTAACTCAAGTAATTTGAATACAAAAATGTTTGTGCGTGTGTGAGGTTGTTTATCAATGGATCAGCACCATTTCACTTTGTTTTACACTTGAATCTCATTTCCTCAGTGCATGGAGTTCATACATTTAAAACCTTATATTTCCACACAATTCAGGCATAAGTCATAATATGGATTAAAGTCTGCTTTTTAAAATGTGTGTGACACTCGTGGATTTATTTTATGAGAAAGTGAACATACTGTATAGACCTACAGTACTCTCCAGAGCTGCTTTAAAAGTTTATTTTGATAAAAGCACAGCCTCTAGAAAGCAGTCGTCTATCCAATAGGGCAAAGTGGCAAAATGAAAGTCTGTCTGTAACTAAAAATCTGAATGAACAAAAACACTATTAATTTTATGTAACACACACAAGCATGTTGGTGTATGTGGTTTACGGGGACATCTCCATAGACACAATGCATTTTATGCTGTCCAAACTGTTATATTCTATTCCCCTTACCTACCGCCGCCATTTTGTGCCCCTGTAAAGTGCGTTAGTTTTACGTGTTTCTAGAGAGTTACGCGAGTGAGCTGGAAGAAGCAACTACACGCTGAAGAAGTGTACGGTTGGTGTGATTAGTGTTTATAACGTTAAAAGTGAAAGTAAACAACGTTTTAAACTAGTGATACACGTCAGAACCGTATGATGTTGTTTTTTGAGTTTTGAATCGCGTTGATTATTCAGTTATTTAACGTGATGCAACAAGTTTTTCGTCATGTCAGACCACGAGGAAGAGAGAGAGAGTTTGTAAAGAGTTAACACGCTACGAGCCGTGTAATTTGAATTTACCCGTGTTTTATTTCGTGTATGTTACACAGTATTTGTTTTATTTGTTCAAACGAGCAGAAAACATAGTGGATGTCACAGTGTTATTTGAGGAAAGCCTTCTGAGTCGTCAGACAGGGCTGTGTATCGTTCGTCTTCTCATGCGTCGCCTGCACGTGGTACTGCAGCCTCGTGGATCGTGCTGTTGTTGTAATGATCACGGGTACAGTCGCAGAAGAGCATTGAGTGAAGAAGCTTTACCCTGCCATCCCTGGACGTCATTCAGAGTCTTGTCCACAAATTGAGTGGTGATGTACATATTTCTATTTTTCTACTGAACACTGGTAAGCAAATCATTGTTTTCAGTGAGTGAACTGAATTGGATGGTTTAACTATCATTCGTGAAACTGTGATTAGTGCACATTTTTGCCAAGGAAATCAGAGACTTTTTCTGTGCACAAGTGCATTATTCATCTTTGAACCCATGGACATGGAAATGGAAGGGGTTTAAAATTCTATTTTTTCCTGGAACTGTTAACTGATTTACACATTCCTAAAGGTGGATTGGACTTTATAATCAGTGACTTCATTTAAAAAAAGGGTTACTTTGAATTACTGTTCATGTGAAATCTGTGATTTATAATTCAAGGTTTTAAGTGAATTCCCTGTGTAATGTTGTGTTATTTTGAAGGTTTGAATTAAGCTTACTGTGTATATAGTATTCAGTGAGATCAGAATTCATTCTGAGAAAAGGTTTACACAGATTTATATTTCAATTTGATTGGTCTTACACAGACATTGAAACAAATCTGTTGATTTAAGTTTATTTATTTTTATTTGTCATTTTATTTTGCTATTCCTTGAATGAGTTAAGTTTAATACTGATTCTTTGCTCCTGTGAAAGAAACAAAAGAGAACACTAAACAAACAATACAATTCATTTAGGTTAAATAAAAGATTTGTTAGTTAAGTTTTATTATTGTTTTATTCATTCTAATTTCTTATATATCCCTTATACTAAGGAGTGAGGGCGTCTTACCTGTTCTGTTGGATCCAGGAAGGGTGGAGTTTCTTTGTAGCCTACTATACTTACCAATAGTACTGCACATATACACTTCAGGAAGCTGCCGTGTAAAATTAAGACCCTGAAGCCGCCTTACTGAATTCTAGAGCATTTTATATTGCAACACAACAGGCGCTACATACAATTTATGGTAAATTGTACAAAGACTAAAAAGTATTGGGTGGGGGTACTCAGATATCGTTGCTCACTCAGTCTTCCTTAGTTAAGTGGTTTAATTTCCCCCTCACAAGGCGGTGGCATAGTTCCCCCCGCCACATAGTGGCGTCACGAACAGGATTCGTTGCGTGTAATTGTATACAGTAACAGATCCCAGGTCTTTGAGTGTAGCCATGGCTGAACTGGAGGATTTAAGAAAGCAGTTTGAGGAGATGCAACGCAGGTTTGATGAGCAGGCAGGGATGCTGGAACAAGCCCGTGCTGATCAGAGAGAGGCTCTTTCCCTGGCTCGAGTTGTCATTGATCAACAAGCCTCCGCACAGAAAGCAACGCCTACTGTTTACATCCCCAGAGACCGCAAAATCCCAGAGTTCAGTGGGTGTCCTTCTAAGCCTGGTGAACTGAGTGTGGAAGAGTGGATAAATTCAATAAAGTCTGCTCTGAAGGTGATGAAAATTCCTGAAGAGGACAGAATTGAGTTTGTCAAACAGTATTTGAAAGGTGAGGCAAAAACAACGGTCAAGTTCATGCTCAATGGAAAAGAACGCTCAGTGGACGAGATCTTTAATGTTTTGGAGCAGACTTACGGTGATAAATTTCCCATTGGCACCAGACTAAAAGAGTTTTACGACCGCAAACAAATGCCTGGAGAAACCATCCGCTCTTATGCTTACGATTTGCAAGAGAAGCTGAGTATCATTCAGAGCCGGGATGCATCCAGAGTTCCTGATGCTGATAGCGTATTGAAAGAACAACTTGTGCTAGGCTTTAAAGATGATTCACTACGACGTGAAATGAAGAAAAGACTGAGAGATGAAAAAGACTTGACATTTATCCAGCTAATGCAAGAAGCTATTACTTGGTCAGAAGAAGAAGAGGTTCAAACTCCAAGCCATCCAAAAGGCATTGCTCGCTCACGGGGTGCTGTTAATGCTACCATGGTAACAGAGAGCTCTTCATCCCCTCTTACTTTGGAGAAACTTCATGAAGCTATTCAACAAATTGCTGCCCGACAAGAAGAACTTTTTCAGATGGTAAATAGCAAAGAGAAAGTGAAACTTACAGGAAAGGAGAGCAAGACAAAAAGTGCACCTTTAAAAGATAGTGAAGGAAGATACATCTGCTATACGTGTGGTAAGCCTGGACACACTAGTCGTCGATGTCCTCAGAGCACAGAAAACACTAGTGGAGCACAACCTCCGAATTCTAAAGTGGAGATGGAAAAGTCACCTGATCAAGCTACCTTAGTGCTGGAAAGTCCCGGTCCATCTGTCATCAGAAGTCACACCGCTGACTGTGATGGAGGAAATGTTTCGAAAGCTCTTTGTGATAGTGCATTTGGAGACTGTCTTACTATTGAGGTGAGAATCGCTGGCATTAGGACTGTCTGCCTCTTAGACACTGGATCTGAAGTCACTACCATTACAGAGTCACATTTTAAGGACAACTTTAAAGAAGTCATGCTGTCGTCTGCTAACTGGGTCCGACTAACAGCAGCTAATGGTTTGGATATTCCCATCGTAGGATGTTTGGAAGCTGACATAGTCTGTATGGGAAAGACGTTGCATGGAAAGTGTGTATTCGTGATCAAAGATAACAATCCCAGTGGAACAGAACTGAAAGGATTACCTGGCATTGTTGGAATGAATGTGCTGAGTGATCTCAAGGATATGTTCATGGCTACCGAAGGCATTGGAAAGATGGACAGGTATACTCATGGAGGCAAGGAGGCAAAAATTCAGAGAGTGCTGGCTGACATCAAGATGCAGGCTGATACCTTGAGCCATGGAGATATGATTGGCTTTGTTAAAGTAGCTGGAAAGCAACCCGTCACTATTCCTCCCTTCAGTGAACGTGTCTTAGAAGGTCGTTGCAGGATCCCACCAAAAGTGAGCTGTGAAGTGTTGGTGGAAGCCTCGTCCAAAGTTAGTTTGCCAAAGAGTGTTCTGATTGCCAATGTACTTACCAAAGCAATTGATGGTAAAGTCCCTGTCAGAGTGCTGAATTCCAGTGAAAAACCTGTAAAGATACCACCACGATGTAGAATAGCAGCATTGTCCAAACCACAGGAAGTTGTTCCAAAGATGCTGGTTGAATTTGAAGAGAATGAAGGAACTTTGCATGTTAAGACTGTGCAGCAACATCAGGTAAAGGCAGAAGAAAACACCACAGAGCAATTACCTGTTCCAGTGCAGACAAATCTTGAGAACCTGACAAAAGCTCAGATCGACAAACTTCGGGAACTACTGACAAAGCATAATGATGTGTTTTCGATGAATGATGGTGATTTTGGCTATACGACGACTGTTACACACTCTATACCTACAGGAGATGCTCCTCCTATTAAGCAAAGGCACCGCAGAATTCCACCACAGGTGTTTCAAGAGGTGAAAAGGCATGTTCGTGATTTAGTGTCTCAAGGTATACTCCGAGAAAGCTGTAGTCCATGGGCATCTCCAGCTGTAATTGTGATCAAGAAGGATGGTAGTATTCGCTTTTGCTGTGACTACAGAAAGCTGAATAAAGTGACTTGTAAAGACGCTTACCCTCTTCCCCGTGTAGAGGAGTCGTTGGATGCTTTGGGGAATGCACAACTTTTCTCCACACTTGATCTTACTTCTGGCTATTTCCAAGTGGCGATGAACGAGGAAGACAGAGCAAAGACTGCTGTTACCACACCCTTTGGCCTATTTGAATGGTCCAGGATGCCCTTTGGACTTTCAAATGCTCCTGCGACGTTCCAACGGTTGATGGGAGTGGTGCTTGGTGATCTAACGTTTGACGTTCTGCTCATATACCTGGATGACATAATTGTTTTCTCAAAGGATTTTGACAGCCATTGTGAAAGACTGGAAATCGTGTTCAACCGGTTAAGACAGCATGGATTGAAACTAAAACCCAGCAAGTGTTTCCTTTTCAAGCCTGAGGTGAAATTTCTGGGACATTTAATTTCATCTGAGGGAATACAAGTTGATGGAGAGAAGACTCAGGCATTAGAAACATGGCCTGCACCAAAGAACGTGAAGGAGTTGAGACAAATACTTGGATTCATGAGTTATTACAGGAGATTTGTTCCTGGCTTTGCTCAGTTAGCCCAGCCGCTTCACGCCCTGGTTGGAAAAAGTGGGAAAGGAAAAGTGATGGAGCCCTTTACTTGGACAAGTGAATGCCAGACTGCATTTGATCGACTTAAGCAGTGCTTAATGAGTCCACCAGTTCTCGCATATCCAGATTTCAGCCAGCCTTTTCTACTCACAACCGATGGAAGCCTGCAAGGTCTTGGGGCCGTATTGAGTCAACGTCAGGGAGGAGTTGAACGTGTAATTGCTTATGCAAGTCGTGGTCTCAGAGGTTCCGAAAAGAATGATCGACATTACAGTGCTTTTAAGCTTGAGCTGCTTGCATTGAAATGGTCCGTGACCGAGAAATTTAAAGAGTATTTGATCTATTCCAAGTTCTCCGTGATCACAGATCATAACCCCTTGCGCTACTTGGAGTCAGCAAATTTAGGAGCGGTTGAACAACGATGGATAGCTCAACTCGCAGAGTTTGATTTTGAAGTCTACTACAAACCAGGACGACAAAATACAAACGCAGATGTGTTATCAAGGATCCCCTTAACTGAGGAGCCAGAAGAAGAAGACACTGCTAAAGACTTCATTCAGATGAATTCTGAAGAAGTGCGTGCTTGTTTGTGGCCCGTTAACGAAAAGCAGGCGAAACTACAAACATCAATCCAAGTGTCTATGATGAATAAAATCTCAGGATGTAGCTGGAGTGAAATCGAAGAACAACAAAAGAATGACCCTACTGTAGCACCGATCTATCGCGCTGTACTGATTAACAAGAATCTGAGTCCAGTGGAGCAGCGAGATCTGGATCCGACAGTAAAGAAACTTGCAAAACAGTTCATACGACTCAAACTCAAAAAAGGAGTGTTGTTCCGAACTATCCTCGACCCAAGAGACAGTGAAGAAATTTGTCAATTGGTGGTTCCTGAATCCTTGCGTTACAAAGTGTACGAAAGTCAACATGATCACTGCGGACACTTTGGAGAAAGAAGTACACTGGAACGTATGAGACGGATCTATTACTGGCCCACAATGGCTAAGGATGTTCAAAACTGGATCCATGAATGCAAAAGATGTACTCTTGCGAAGGATGTCTTCCCTAAAATTAGGACCCCAATGACATGTACTAATGTGTCTGCACCTCTTGAAGTTCTTGCTATGGATTACACTGTATTGGAGGAATCTGTAGGAGGATATGAGAATGTTCTTGTCCTAACCGACATGTTTACTCGTTTTACGGTGGCAGTGCCAACCAAGAATCAGACTGCTCTAACTACAGCAAAAGCTCTTGTGCAGTATTGGTTCGTTCACTATGGATGTCCGGCACGATTACATGCTGATCAAGGCCGATGTTTTGAAGCTAATGTCATCAAAGAACTGTGTAAAATCTATGGAATTGGAAAGAGTCGTACCACTCCATATCATCCACAGGGTAATTCCCAGTGCGAAAGATTTAACAGAACCATGCATGATATGTTGAGGACGTTACCACCAGAAAAGAAAAAGAACTGGAAGCAATACTTACCTGAGTTGGTCATGGCCTATAATAGTCGAGTCCATACTTCTACCGGCTATTCGCCATTTTACTTGATGTTTGGCAGAGACGCTCGCCTGCCAATGGATATCCTCGACGGGAGAGACGTAGAGGACAGTGATGTGGATAATCTGGATGACTGGGTGAAACAGCACCATGACAAGTTGAAAGTGGCTGTTGAAGTTCCTAACAGGACCGCACAAGAGGCATCAAAAAGAAGAAAAAGAGTCTATGATCGCAGATCATATGGAGCACTCGTAAGACCTGGTGATCGTGTTCTGTTACGAAACCATTCACATAGGGGTAGGAATAAAATACAAGACCATTGGGAGTCTCAGCCTTATATTGTTGTGAAACAAAATCACTCTGACACTCCAGTGTACACTATTCGCCCAGAGAAAGGTGGCCCATGTAAAGTTGTACATAGGGATCAACTTAGATATTGCACATTTCAGACACTTCCAACACCTTGTAAATCTAGACCTAAATCTAGAGAACAAACAGGTCAGAATCATACTGATTCAGAAGATCTTGGTGTTTTTGTAGTCCCTGTTGTTACACCTGCTACTGCTATACACACAGACGCAGTGGGTAGAATAGAGGATGGGGATGATGTAGAAACTGGTATTCAAGACCATAACAATGTAATGCCAGATGATGATTTAGGAAGTCCTTCAGTACATTCAGGTGGTTCTGATGCTGGAAGTGAGAATGAAAGCATACCTGAGCCTAGACGTTCTCAGCGTCATAATAGAGGTACTTTGCCAGTCAGGTATAGGACTGATTATGTCTTAAACTAATTCTATGCAAACCTAACTGTGTTTAAAGTTCTTGCTGTGAAGATGTATACCAAAGGTTCAAGTGCAATGACTTTTGAATGTTTTCACTGTTGTATTAATGTTTTGCACTAAGAGTATTCACCTACTATTCTCTGTCTTTGTTTTCTAGGGACTAAGCCTCTGAATGGAAGTCCGATGGGATGGCAGGGTTTGGTAGGGGGGAATGTAGGGGACCTATATAATTTACTAATTTACCTGTATTAATTTACCTATGTAAGTGTTTTTGAGAGAGACTTTTATTTTGACACTTGCCATGGGCGCCGCCATTTTGTGCCCCTGTAAAGTGCGTTCGTTTTACGTGTTTCTAGAGAGTTACGTGAGTGAGCTGGAAGAAGCAACTACACGCTGAAGAAGTGTACGGTTGGTGTGATTAGTGTTTATAACGTTAAAAGTGAAAGTAAACAACGTTTTAAACTAGTGATACACGTCAGAACCGTATGATGTTGTTTTTGAGTTTTGAATCGCGTTGATTATTCAGTTATTTAACGTGATGCAACAAGTTTTTCGTCGTGTCAGACCACGAGGAAGAGAGAGAGAGTTTGTAAAGAGTTAACACGCTAGGAGCCGTGTAATTTGAATTTACCCGTGTTTTATTTCGTGTATGTTACACAGTATTTGTTTTATTTGTTCAAACGAGCAGAAAACATAGAGGATGTCACAGTGTTATTTGAGGAAAGCCTTCTGAGTCGTCAGACAGGGCTGTGTATCGTTCGTCTTCTCATGCGTCGCCTGCACGTGGTACTGCAGCCTCGTGGATCGTGCTGTTGTTGTAATGATCACGGGAAGAGCATTGAGTGAAGAAGCTTTACCCTGCCATCCCTGGACGTCATTCAGAGTCTTGTCCACAAATTGAGTGGTGATGTACATATTTCTATTTTTCTACTGAACACTGGTAAGCAAATCATTGTTTTCAGTGAGTGAACTGAATTGGATGGTTTAACTATCATTCGTGAAACTGTGATTAGTGCACATTTTTGCCAAGGAAATCAGAGACTTTTTCTGTGCACAAGTGCATTTTTCATCTTTGAACCCATGGACATGGAAATGGAAGGGGTTTGAAATTCTATTTTTTTCCTGGAACTGTTAACTGATTTACACATTCCTAAAGGTGGATTGGACTTTATAATCAGTGACTTCATTTAAAAAAAAGGGTTACTTTGAATTACTGTTCATGTGAAATCTGTGATTTATAATTCAAGGTTTTAAGTGAATTCCCTGTGTAATGTTGTGTTATTTTGAAGGTTTGAATTAAGCTTACTGTGTATATAGTATTCAGTGAGATCAGAATTCATTCTGAGAAAAGGTTTACACAGATTTATATTTCAATTTGATTGGTCTTACACAGACATTGAAACAAATCTGTTGATTTAAGTTTATTTATTTTTATTTGTCATTTTATTTTGCTATTCCTTGAATGAGTTAAGTTTAATACTGATTCTTTGCTCCTGTGAAAGAAACAAAAGAGAACACTAAACAAACAATACAATTCATTTAGGTTAAATAAAAGATTTGTTAGTTAAGTTTTATTATTGTTTTATTCATTCTAATTTCTTATATATCCCTTATACTAAGGAGTGAGGGCGTCTTACCTGTTCTGTTGGATCCAGGAAGGGTGGAGTTTCTTTGTAGCCTACTATACTTACCAATAGTACTGCACATATACACTTCAGGAAGCTGCCGTGTAAAATTAAGACCCTGAAGCCGCCTTACTGAATTCTAGAGCATTTTATATTGCAACACAACAGGCGCTACATACAATTTATGGTAAATTGTACAAAGACTAAAAAGTATTGGGTGGGGGTACTCAGATATCGTTGCTCACTCAGTCTTCCTTAGTTAAGTGGTTTAATTTCCCCCTCACAAGGCGGTGGCATAGTTCCCCCCGCCACACATTTAAATTGGATTTTAGCATTTTAATTTAAATCAAATTTGAACCTGTTAGCATAGTTAATGCAACATCAATTACTAACATCAATTACTGTAATTACATAAACAAGAATTAATAAATGCTTGTATACAACATAATGTTATTTTTTGTTCATAATGCATTTACTAATGTGAACAAATACAACCTTTTTGTAAAGTGTTTTTTAAATGTCTTTTTTAAAAAGTCTTTTGTAAATGAAATTTGTATTTGTATTATTATTTAGTAGTACAAAAACATATTTCAGGGTTTGTTCTGTTCACAGTCATAGCTCTAATACAGTATGAATATGAACCCAGAACAAGCAACTCGAATCAAACTTGTGTACAATTTGACGTACAAATCTTATTAAAAGGTAGAAAAGTGATATAGTTAAGAGCAGTGAGAGATTTTCTCTCAATGCTGTTTGATTAACAAGAGAGACAGACAGGAGTAAAATAAGGTAACTTCCCCTTTAAGACTGAAGTCCGGATCTAATATACTGTTTACACATGAGTTTTCTCTTTTAGTTGTTTACATTCTCTTAAGACCTAAATGTTCGTGTTTATGAGGATACTTGCAAAAGACGGGAATTTTGACGCGTGTATGCATTTAAGGCTAATACGACGGCAAAAATACTTACAAGCTTAATGAGAGGCGGATAATCGGCTTGCACGCTCCTCTTAAACAGAAACGGGTATATAGCGCATATAGCATTGTTTTTTGTGTTTCAACAGTTTAAAACCACTTAATTTAAAACTGCGGTGTGTGTACAAATGTTAAGCTTTTATGACCACGCGCACAGCAACGTAACGTGGGTGCGTAACCTCGAATGAGAAAATACTACGAGTTAAGTGTGTGCACTCAATCTGCAGACTGCTTAAACTTCGGCAGCAAATGAGGTCACTATAAATTTTAAAACATAACCCACAATAGCTGGACATGATTTTCATAATTTCATTTACTCCTACCATGTCGCAGACCCCCCCTCACCCCTTATTTTCAAAAACTCATCGGATCTAGACGAATCACAAGAATGACCTATTTATTTTGGATCAAAAACTGCGAATTTCGCTGAAAGGTGACAAGTTTGCACCCATCACAAAAACCTGTTGGTAGTCTTTAAATTTATGAAAAAGTAACATTTTTGTTTAAGCTTTAGTTTACAGGGACACTTCCTGTAAATCCCCGTAAAACACATACTACACATTTTATTTTCACATACCACTTTTTTCTGTAGGCTGTATCCTTCAGCTTGTCAGAAGCTTCTTCCAGTTGCCTAGAAGA
Organism: Paramisgurnus dabryanus; assembly: GCF_030506205.2. Classification (NCBI taxonomy): domain Eukaryota; kingdom Metazoa; phylum Chordata; class Actinopteri; order Cypriniformes; family Cobitidae; genus Paramisgurnus; species Paramisgurnus dabryanus. Next base: position 117,494 of record NC_133351.1, read on the forward strand.
CTGCAGTGGCCTGGTGAACTCCTCTATTTCACGCTCATTACAAATCATGTCTTTAGACAAAATTGACTGAATAGCTGCTAAATGCTGTTCAATTTTGTCCAGTCGCATAAAGATGGCCCTCACATAGGCTGGTACAGCATCATCTGAAAAATATAAATAAATCTGAGCAATTTTCCTACAGTCCTTTCTGACCACAAGAAATTGACAAATGAGGTAGGTAGGGCAGGGCTCAACATAAAGGACTGCCCGGTTGCCCGGGGCAAGCGTGAGAGACGTTCGGGCCAGTAAAAAGTATTGTCACTTGCCCGATCGGGCCAGTGCTTCACCCTCAGTCACTAAAATATACTTTCATCAATGTATATTATTTAACATCTTGGAAGAAGACATTTACTTGGGTAAAACACAACAAAAGAAACGTTGCAATATTTTGCACAGTTTTCTGTCAGTTTACAGGTAACTGAAAAAAGTTGGGAACCTTTTTTCGTTGGAAAGGTCTGTTGTATATGTATACAATTACACTTGACTTTTGATTTATTATTTTTTAAATATGTGACACTGACAGTTTTTTATTGGGGCCAGTGAACATTTTGGCAGGGCAAGTAAAAACCTGAACCACTGGCCCGACTGTGCCAGTAAAAAAAATTATTTGCGTTGAGCCCTGTAAGGGTGTGCAATGATTTTTAAAAACACCTGCTGCACCTGCACTCTATACTGATGAGTGACTTAGTAAACTAAAAATGACATCGTGTCAAGCTTCCTGAAAAAACTTAAAATACAAACTTTTTTGCGAGGGCTGCCCCTAATAGTCGACTAATCATTAGTCAAGCAAGAGAGGCTTGTTTCGAATAAATTTTAGTTTGTTGATAAGTCCCAAAAAACCTCAGTCCTTAATTGACTGAGATTTGAGGTGGAGTGATAATTTTTAGAGGGTAATTTAGGGCAATTTTACAATTTCTGAAATGCAGTGAACTTCCTGTCTTTTTTTTTTTTTTTGAGTTTTGGAAGCATGCCACGTTGAATTTAGGTTGTCTAATTTCCAATAAATTCACAAGGCAAGAAAATGGTGTACTACTTTGGAACTGCTTGCATGTGGCAATGATCAAAAGCAAACTTACTTTGAGTGCCTGGAAATGTATTTGGAGTGCTGGTGATGCAAGGACCTAAATACATTATGGGCAAAAAATGAGTTTAAACTGTATGATTCAATTATGTTACTATAAGCAAGTTGTCTAATGACTAATACCTTGACCACTCTCCAAAACAGCTCTGGATGAGGTTACTTCCAAGCTTGTGACCAAAGCTGCCAAAATAGAATGCATTCACTTTTATAAGTATACAATCCCATTAGAAATTGGGTTCAGAGCATGAATGAAACTTCTTTAAAAAAATCTTAATTTTTTATTGAAGGAACAGAAATCTGTTTAACAAGAACCCTGATAATTAATTAAAACATATAAGATGGTAAAAAAATCCCTGTGAATTAAGTGGGAAGCATTAATTCACATAAACATTCAGTAGCGAACATACACAGAGCTCAAAAAGAATTTTGCATAAATCTTTTATTTTTTATTAAAAATGATGTGGAGTATCCTAATGTGTTAATCCTAATGTGTGTACCACAGTACTAGTGGTAACTACTGTATATGCAAATAGTTTGTGTAGATCTTTGAGAACCACTTGCATGGCAACAATCAAATATCCAACTTACTTTGAGGGCTTAAACCTAAATTTAGGGGGAAAAATGGTTAAAACCCAAACATTTTAACATGTAATCATTACGGAGTTGTCTAGTGACTAATTCAGGCATACCTTGACCACTCTGCAACACAGCTCTGGTTGGAGTTACATCCAAATTCATGGGCAAAGCTGCAAAAAAATAAAAATAAAATTGTGCGGGTGTATGAACATGTTCACAAACAAATCAAGATAACAAAATTAAAATGGAATTTGTTCTGAACATACAAAAATGTAAGAACATCTTGGACTAAACACACAATCACATACACTAACAAAAGAGAAAGCCAAATAGCTTTTTATTGCACATGTCCCAAAGTTACTTAGATCCGAAAACCCAAGGTCCGACCCATAACCCGATCGGGTTCGGGTCTAAAAGTTTCACATGTGCCTCGGACACGGGTCGGATACAAAACCTCCGTGTCAATACGTGTCATTTTGGCAAAGATACAGCCTCAAATTCGTTTTTTGCACTCTTCGAAAATATGTTGACGCGGTATACAGAAACGGATTGGCAAATCATTACGAATTCCATAACTTTTTCCCCTGAGTGTCCCTCGATGGTACATATTGAGTTTTGCGCAAATCGGACAAAAGCTCTAAGAAAAGTTTGACAAAGTAGGTTTTACGAATAATTCTAAATGTCGTCATGGCGGAAAATTATGTCATTTGGTTCGATCACCTTAAGCCATGGGTCTTCAACCGGGAGTCCGCGACCCCCAGGGGGTCTGTGACGGAACTGCAGGGGGTCAGGGGGTCCGTGACGGAACTGCAGGGGGTCAGGGGGTCCGTGACGGAACTGCAGGGGGTCCGCCAAATGATGTTCAACAACAAGCTATTTTTTGCTTAAAACGTAAAAATATATGTACAAAATTTTACATGTCCCCTTTAAGTTGTGCACGTGCGTGGCCGCATAGGTTTGAAGGCGTGCGTTCAGTTTAGCCAGCGGACCAAAATAAAATATCTAAAGATTATAAATGTCCACAGGAAGCGGCAGTAGCGACAGAAAAGTCATCATAAAACAGGTAAATCTTATGTGTGTCTTTCTTTCAGAATGTCATTTTAGAATCAGTGCGACATGTTGTCATCTATATTTCTGAACTTGGACGGCTGTTTCACGAGAGTAGGGGGAGGCTGCAGACCTGGAGCCGGTAGATCTACGTGTCACGGCCAAGGGGCTGGCGCTACTGTGCTAAGCCACGCCCCTTCTCAACTTCCACCTCGAGGAGGTCCCCAAAGCCAACCCAATGACCAGACAACACGAGAAACAGGTAAGTATTAAAACAATCTTTATTAAATATTTAAAAGGTAGTAGGGAAACGGGGAAGGGAAATTAAAACTAATGTCTCTCTCTCTGCCCTCCAGGTGGGCCACGGACAGGGAGCAGGGGAGCGAAGGAAAAGGTCCGGGACACTGGGGACCAGGGGGGCGTGAGACTCAGGCTCCAACCTGGTCTAGGGTATCCGTGGCGCGCTCCTTTGTCCTCCTGGAGGCAGAATCAAAACTAGATGAGTGTTGTAGATCTTTTATTTAAGCTGCGTACCTGGGTCTCCCTGGTGTGGGCTCTTCCTTGCGTTTCCACAATGTTTCGTCGAGTCACTCAATGTTTCCCCTTTCTTCTTTACAGGTAACAACTTAGGCACAGAGCACAGTTAATTGGCTTGGAATGGCGCTCACCTCTCAGCTGAACGCAGCGTACCGTAAGTACAGGTCTCGTTCCGTTACTCCTCAGAATAATCACTCTCTCTCCTCTGCTCTCCACAGGTATCGACTTGGGCACAAAGCACAGTTAGTTTGCTTCACAAATGGCTCTCACCTCTTGGCTGGGCTCAGCGTACCGTAAGTACAGGTCTCGTTCTGTTACTCCTCAGAATAATCACTCTCTCTCCTCTTCTCTCCACAGGTATCGACTTGGACACAAAGCACAGTTAGTTTGCTTCACAAATGGCTCTCACCTCTTGGCTGGACTCAGCGTACCGTAAGTACAGGTCTCGTTCTGTTACTCCTCAAAATAATCACTCTCTCTCCTCTTCTCTCCACAGGTATCGACTTGGACACAAAGCACAGTTAGTTTGCTTCACAATGGCTCTCACCTCGTGGCTGGACTCAGCGTACCGTAAGTACAGGTCTCGTTCTGTTACTCCTCAGAATAATCACCCTCTCTCCTCTTCTCTCCACAGGTATCGACTCGGACACAAAGCACAGTTAGTTTGCTTCACAAATGGCCCTCACCTCTTGGCTGGACTCAGCGTACCGTAAGTACAGGTCTCGTTCGGTTACTCCTCAGAATAATCACTCTCTCTTCTCTTCTCTCCACAGGTATCGACTTGGGCACTGAAACACAGTTATTTGACTTTGGATGATGCTCACCTCTCAGCTAGACACAGCACACCGTAAGTACAGATCCTTCGATCTCTCCTCAGGTTATTCACTTTCTCTGTCCTTCCCTCCACAGGTATCCGCCTAGCGAAACGCCTGATGGAGTAAGCCGTCCCTACGTGGCGTCGGGGGCGAACCCTCTCGACGGCTGTGCGGTGGCAGGGGGGGTGGGGATACTCAACGTCTCACCGGGCCGAGCGCTTCCCTCTCCTCGCTGCCGTCGGCGTTCGAACTCTGGGCAGGGGCGCCCCTTTGTAGAGGCCACGGGACGATGGAAATCCCTTCACCTCGCTCTCTGCAATAATAAACTCGCACAGTATACAATGTTAGTTGTCCCAAATCGTACTCACGATGCTGCTGCTCCTCCAGCTCTTCGTTGGTGCTCACACCACCCACTCAATGTCTAGGTGGGACAGGATCGTCTCGGGGCGCCGTGTAAATCTCAAACTCTGAAACACGCTCACAACATATGCAGAATTAAACTCAGCTAGGGCCAACAGCCTCTTGGTCTTCCTTTGGCGAAGTATGTGAAAGCGGGGGTCTGTCAGACAAGACACACAGCAATCCACAGCAACCCACAGCAATATACAACACCACGTCAAACTTAAAGGTTTTCACACCACAAAAGACTCACCCACCACGCTCAGTGCACAAAAAGGACTCCCGTCTTTCTTTACTTCACTTCAATCCGAGCGGCGATGGATAATGTGGCCCAGCTGATAATGTCGTCGTTGTGTCTGCTTCAGTAAAAGAAAGCCTCCACCCGGCTCACCCACCACGCTCTAATAGGGGTAGGGCCGCTCTTTTTCTCCTGAAGAGAGTTCTAGTATACACCAGGTCAGTATAACACTCACTTGCATTTGCTCTGGTACTCACAGCGTTTGTTGATTTAAATATCCCCTTTCACTTCGTCTCAATCTGTCATGCGTTCGTTCTTCTTGTCACCTTTAAGGTTTGTAATGTCCTCAACATTTACTGTTCAACCTGTGAGAGAGAGAGAGCTTAACAGCCACAAAACATAACGTACCAGTGGGCACAACACAGTCCTTACACACACCCAAAGGGAACTCAACGGATCAACGTTTCAAAAAGAAACCTCCGGTGCAGTGCTCCTTTAACTCACAGCCCCGTCCTTTTCGCCTTTCCTGGCTGCCGCACGCTTTCCTCTCGCTATAAGCGCTCTTTTGGATCAACGGCGCCCTCCGGCTCTTCCAAGGACGGGGCGTGTGGTTCAGTCTGCCCTAGGCAATAAAAAGGAGCTCATGCCCGAAACAACTCTTCTTCTTGTGTGCTGCTACAGCTCCATTTAAGTGGCCCGTCCTTACTTCTTCCTCCAATCAGAGCTGCTACCTCAATGTGCTGCACCTGTGGCTTGTTCCTTCCTCATTTGCGTTGCCCGGGAGACCAGGAAGTGAAGGGTGCGTTTAAAAATTCTCTCCGGGCGGAACCTCTCCTCTCCATTTTTGGTTCCGCCCGAAGTCACCCTGTGACATACGCCCCTGGCAGTTTTACGCCCCTGACAGTTTTAAGCCCCTGTTGTTCCTCGTGCGTCCAGTAGGGGGAGGCTGTGTCATATATCAGAACAGCAGACCGTATGATAGCAGCAGAACTTCTTGAAGCGATACGAATTGAGGTATGTTAAATAATCTGCTAAAGTTATTGTTGTTGATTGTATTATAATGACACATTTATTATTTATAAACGATTGATGCGATATACTGCCATTAATTATAAGTAACCATTGTTTCTAACACTATTCAACCTTTGCTTTATTTATTTTTTATCAGTGAGCGAGAGCACTTTGATAGCCGGATAAAAAAAACATTCAAACAGTGGCAAACCAGGAGAGTCATCTACAGGAGTCATGCTGTTAAGAAATAACCAAGTCATGGTGTTAATATTTTTTTTTGTGAACCACAATATTGTCTCTTTCTTTTAAATGACCCTTGGAATTTTAGAAAAGTTACATTGTGTTTGTCTTCATAAAATGCTATGTAGGACATGTTTTGTAGCTGTATGGCGACCTATTGTGAATGGTACAGCAGATATTTCATTTAGGATCCATATGATTACACAGTTTATGTCTAATGGCCTAAATATGGTTAATATCCAAATGTAACTTTATATAAAATCACAACATCATATATCAGTCAGTCTCTTGTATATAAAAACAGTTTATAAATAAATATAAATAGTTAAGTGTGACGTCATCATGCGCCGCTTCCGGGTCCAATCGATTTCAAATGCCACAGGAAAACACACTAATATACACTCGTATCATAATCCAAATCTATTTAAACCCATGATCCTTATTTTTAGCTCCAATAATAAAAACCAAGATGACCAGATATGGATTTTTTACTGTCTGTGGTTCCGTAGTGTGCAGAGTAGACTGCAGTGTAAGTTTATAAAATTTTCGCTTAAATGTGTAATATTAATAAATAGTGCTCATAAACGGTTGTTTAAATAGGCTAGTATCCTAGTTGTATTTCCCTCTCCCCCTACTGGACGCATGAGGAGCAACAGGGGCGCAAAACTGCCAGGGGCGTAAAACTGCCAGGGGCGTAGATCTACCGGCTCCAGGTCTGCAGCCTCCCCATATAGTTTCACGCGGTTCAGATTTAAAGCGCTAATTCAACAGGCAAAGGACACCACACCGCGTCTGCATTTTAAACTGTGACAAAACTATCGCTCGCATTTAAAAATTAATGAAACGCGCGCCGTGATGGTGCTTTGTGCAAGATTCATAGTCAGGTTGAAATCCGCCTCTCAAAAAGTTTCCCCAAAGATATGCGCTCGGACTCGTTGCATGTTGTTCTCCTGAGTCTGATATGAAGCTATACAGAAAATAAACCTGCGTTACTTAAACTCTTGACAATGATGATACACGAGAAAGGCAACAGACCTCAGAATTATAAAGTAGCACAACCTCTATCCCCACCAGAATAGACAGTCTTTTTGCCATTCACCATGATCAGTCATCTTTATAAGCTGAAAGCCCTTGTCCAATTCACAGTAAAATGAAAATATATTACACTGCAAATACCTTAAAATTATATTATTATTATTATTATTATTATTATTATTATTATTATTATTATATTCATATAAAAATTAAATCTACTTTAACAAAAAAATTATGCATGTTAATATAGTTTGGCTGTGTGACAGTATGGTTTGTTTCTATTTATAAAACAGTTCCAGTCCTTGATTCTGTTTGGTCATCAGTTGTACTTTACTCCACTTTGCGTTGTGCCTAATACGAAAAGGCAGACTCTCGCACCTTACTGCTTACTTAAATATCTTTGTTTTACACATTTATTATTAGGGGGTCCCTGCTCCATGCCTCTCTAATCTAAGGGGTCCCCGACCCAAAAAACGTTGAAGACCCCTGCCTTAAGCCAAGGAATCAGAAGAAGTAATTTTGTTTCTAGGACTTAGGGGACTTCTGTGGGCTGCCATAAACCGCAGTGGCGGAAGAAAAAGGATAAATAAGAATACTAATGGATACAATATTCTAGGCTTGACCCCTAATAATGTGTTAAGATGGAGACTTACTTAAGCTGTTCTGGTTGTGCATAACTGAAAACAAATCCATTGATGGAGTAACTAAAAGCACAGTATTATTGCAAGTTAGAAACTCTAAACTCTAAGTATAGTTTACTTAAAAAGTCTATATGCACAATTCTGACAAAAACAAAACACAGATTATAACAGATATGAAGCACTCTGTGGTTACTCAATACAATTTACTTACAGGAAGGCACCGTTGGCATCTGTGGTACTGGATGAGTGTGGTTCATTTTGACAGATGTTTTTTTTAAGTTTCTTGACTGGGGGCTCATCTATATCTGTATCTAATGGAGAGATTTTACACAGTTATTATATAGTCGCTGTCTGATGGAAACATTGAATCTCCATATTTGGACTTTTCCTTAGATGCAGAAATCATTGCTTTTGATCACACTTTACATCTGCATATGGGTTTTGCAAATATTTCACAGATGAAGGGGCAGTTTCCCGGAAAGAGATTAGACTAGTCCTAGACTAAAATAAGAACCGTCCAAACCGAAAACAACTTGCACTGACATAACGTTAAAATACATGAGTGCCCTTTGTTTTGCCTCAAAATGCAGACAAGTGATGTTTCTAGTAAGACATGTTTTTTTTTAAAACTGGTTATTTTTCCTATGTAAATTAAAGCCTAGTCCTGTCTTAAGCTAATCGTGACACCAACCGGAAAAGTATTAAAAAAGAGCTTGTGATGAAACCTTAAAACTCTACCCCACCATAATCATGGCAGAGATGCCCCAAAATGTGTGTGGTGGGGTGAGTTCTAAGGTTTCATCACAAGCTCTTTTGTCGGTGTAAACAAATAACTAATTCTATAATATGCACAGCATTTCCTCAAGAAACACTAAACTTTGTTTTATTTATTTGAAGAGCAGAGAGAAGTTTTTTTATTTTAGCATTTGTTAAGGAGTCATTACAGACAATATGGTCTACAGTCTAGTTGCTTAGCATTAGAGCCTGGCCGATATGGGTTGTTTGGGGCCAATGCTAAATGAAGATATTAGGGAGTAAAAAAAGTCTGATTGCAGTATATCGGACAATATTCTTTGTGCATATTATAGTACAGTACACATACTGTATTCTATATAGTACCAATCAAATGTTAGGGCACACAAATAGGTGTGTCCAAACTAGGGCTGTAACAGTATGAGATTTTCATGGTATGATAATCGTCTCAGAAACTCTGTATACGATATTACTTTATTATTATTATTATTATTATTATTATTATTATTATTACTACATTATTATTATTATTACTACATTATTATTATTATTATTATTATTATTATTATTATTATTATTATTATTATTATTATTATTATTAAGAAATGTAAAATACCCTGATTCATTTAAGGGTAAATGCAGGAATCATAGACCGTTTTACTGTTTGTACACAATGATTATGTGGCAGCGTATGCGCAGGAATTTTGGCAACGGACGTATGGTAAGAATAAGCAGTGAAGCAACACAGACAGAGAAAGTTATTTTAAAAAGTTCACTTTATCAACCTTTTTAACACAGCTACCAGATCCGTATACTATAGTGCAGTGGATAGAAGACGTTAGCAGATGGCCAAAAATAAAGTTGAAATATACATGTATACATACATTATTATATTAGGGCAACAACCAGACATTTTGATGATGGGAAACAGTTTTAATAAACTTTGAGTTGCTAACACGTTAGAACCAATGGGGAATAACACCACTTCTATTGCCAAAATGTGCGCGCAGGCTATTTGATCACGTGAGCTGTAAAAGGGTCTATTGAGATGAATTTATTATCTTTTACTACCTTTTTACCACCTCCAGTATTTTTTTACTACCAACATGACATCAAGCAGCAATATGCCTCCTGCAGCCATGTTACAGCAGCAAAGTTCTTGATTATTACACCAGAATGAGAGTAGAATTCATAGCCATATCTGCCTAGAAAATCACAACTTTTACTTTTTAGTTGATCTTGGTACACGATGTAACTACAGAAGAGTCAAGTTTTAAATAGGAAAAATATTGAAAGTCTTTGGTTATTTTTAGGTGTGATGCTAATGGTCTAATCAGATTTAATGGATCGTGCCAAGCTATGCTAAAAGTGCTAACGCCAGACCCGGAGATTAGCTGAATGGATTCCAAAACTGTAAAAATCAGATGTTTAATTTTAGGGGAGATGGGAAATGAGCATGTTTTTGAAAAAAGTGGAGTGTGTTCCTTTTGTAAATTTTTTTAATTTTAGTTTTTTAAACTGAAACAAACTTAAACCAAGAGAGCAATCAAGAAATATTTTACCAGAGTCGAGGTACCGTGCTGGAGCAACAACCTTCCTGACTGTTTGTGCTTCCTGTTCACTCTCCAAATTTGAGGTTATTGTGGCCTGGTTGACCTTTTCTCTAGCCTTGTTGTAGGTGGCTACAAAATATGGAGAGAGATTAGAGCAGAGAGACAATATTCAATAGATGTGCCAGAAATGTGTGTGACATAGTGGCATACGCACAAATCAACGTCAACCATGTCAACACAGACAAACAAGAAACAGAATACTGCATAAAGCTGTTCAGAATATGGATTAGTTTAAAGGTTTAAATGAGGTAGGTCAATTAACTACTCATTTACTCAAGTTGTTCTAAATCTTTGTTTTTCTTTCTTTTTTATCCAAATACAAAATATATATTTTTAAAAAGGCAGGATAGGCAGGAACTAACTAAAAAAAAAACTTACACAAATTTGTTGATACGGTGTTTATATACCAATACATAAGTAACATGCAAGCACTCTGAAAAAGAGAGTATAAAAATCGAGTGTCTGTAAACCTCTCACCACTGTTTTAAACACAGCTCATTTTTCCATTCACTCCACCCCCTCCCTTCTGGGTTTCTTCTAAAGCCACGCCCCAAAACACATGAACGCGCGCACTGACCGGCTCTGGTGGGAGAAGTATTTATCAGACGAGCGGAGAGGAAGGAGCGTGGTGCATGTAGTAACATCATGTCACAAACACATGTAATAATACACCTAACTTTATCACTATGAATATAAACAAATAGGATGGCTTTTAGTACTCACTATTAAGCCAGTGTTTTGCATGGAAGTGTTTCCATGATGAAAGCATTGTTGACTCTGATGAGGACTACACTCCGGAGACTATACCGCTACCGCATCGTCGATTCAAGGAAAAGCTAGCGATATTTACTCTCATTTCATTTCTTTGTTTATTCCTTTGTTTGCCTTGTTTGCCTTCGCTGACTGGATATGCAGGTATTGTGAGTTCTGAATGCACTTTCTCTGCCATACTTTTGCTCTTCCTAGAGTGCCTTGTGCACGTTAAAAATCAATCGGCTATGCACATGTGTGGGCAGATCCCATAGCAACAGGGGTGGTGCCATGGTCGCGAGAGAGAGTGATAGTCACGCAAGCCAATCATTTGTTTAGTCCTGAATGGAAATAATTAGCCGTGTTTAAAACAGTCGTGAAAGGTCTACAGACACTCGAGTTTTATACTCTCTTTTTCAGAGTACTTACATTTTAATTATGTATTTGTATATAAAGACAGTTTAAACAAATTTGTAAAAAAGTTTCTTAGATAATTCCTGCCTATCCTGCCTTTAAGAATGCGTAACCCATAGTATGGAAAGAATGTATACTGTTTCAAGTCAAAAGGGGCCAACATCTGTTTTGTTACATGCATTCAATCAAACATTGCTTTTATGTTTATTAAACTGAGCAAAAGAAACTTACAGATTTGAAACCACTGTAAATGACGAATGATTTTACAAAAGTAAGATAAGAACAGGATAAGCAAGCAATTTTACATTCTTGCATGTACCATCACTTTAACTTCACTTAAAATGCAATTATTTAAAATGGAGGTTGTTTGCTGGCTTAGTTTTCAAGAGATCAATCTGGAAGAGTACAATACCTGTGTATGTTAACACAGAGACTTCACATTTGGCCCAACATGTTTTGTCTGGTATCTCTCGTCGCTTAACTTTGGCAGTAACATTTTTCTGTGGCCAGTAGCAAAACACAGTCTACAGAAAAAAAAATGATATTGTTTACAATAAACTCCATGTGTAACCTCCGATGACAAATGCCAACTTAAATAAAATGCTGCAGGAGTTAAAAAACATTTATCAGCATTATTTGTAAAATGTTTAGTCCATTTACAACAATGACTGAAAACCGCACTTAATGGGACAGCAAGTAGGATTTACCCCCATCCAGTGGTGAAATTGTATTTTGCTTTCAAATGAACAGTGCTCTCTAGCGCCTCGCTTTTCCAAATGTGTGTTGCAACTACGGTAGCCGTTATGTAATCACTGATCTCCTTGTCCATTTCAGCCAGTTTACGTGTTCTGAATGAAAACGCATTGTAGAAACGTGTTGGTAGGCTAGTGCTTTTTGTCCCTCTCTGCTATTATAGTTTATCAATATGGCAGAACGACATGGAAGCCTCCTTGGACTTACCCGTTCAATGTAAGTAAAGAAAAGAAATTCTAAGCTTACAAAGAAAAGTCAGATCATTGGCAGAGGTCATTTGACACCAAGGAGGACATATTTATGAAAATACATTAATTTTGATTAATAAAACACTTAAAATCCTACTTGCCCCTTTAATAGTTAACCAGTGTTTCACACAGGATTTTGAGAGACTGTGACGCTGATGATATCACACACTAATCTGCATATTTGTGACATCATATCGTGTTTGTTGTAGTCTAGTGTTGGCACGTGAACATCTGTTTTTCTATTATTATCTGTTCTGTTGTCAGACATGGAAATAAAAATGTATAAAATAGTGATTTAACACCACCCAATTACACCTCATGTTAAACCATCCAGCGGTTACTTTAACTGCTGCTAAAATCCTGATTTATAAACACAACATCATCTGACAAAATTACCATACATTTACATTGAAGAGAAGAGCGTATATATTAGGCGATTTTGGCTAAATTACCTGTTTGTCTCATGTAGTGCAGAGTGCAGACCCTTTACTGTTGCTCTTCTTATCAATACCCGTGTGCTTTTAATTGTAAGCGTGAGTGATAGTTCTATGGTAGGTCTGGTATAACGCAGACAATTTGGTACAAATTAAAAAATATGAGAGATTACACTGTTGCTGTAACACAGAGTTACAACTACAGAACACACACGCAGATACCGCAAGCAAACAGAGAACCCAGTATGTGTGTGGGAAACGCAATCAGCCATCTTCTCTCTAAGTAACATCTATGACTGTTGCCGTTTACATGACAAGGCAAGTAAACGGAAGAACACACATTGAAAACAACTTTTTATTCTTTTACTCATGTCATGTAAATGAAATGCGCTGTCGATGTACTGCATGCAACATGAGAGAAAGGGACACCGTTTTAAATAGTCAAATAAAAATGTAAGTGATAATCATGACAAATCTGTGTGTGTTGATTCTGTGGTGGGCCATCAAAAATAAATCAATGCATGGGAAACACTGTAGTTTATGTATGCCAGTTTAAAAAAAATCCCCTTGCTTAGAATCACCTGCTTGAAGATTGTACAAGTTCAAATTATTTATACATATGAAATACCTGTTCAGTTGTCTCTAGCCAGATAGTTGGCACAACATCTACTGTGTCACTGTTCAAAAACTTGACAACGGCAAAGAGTCTTACAGGTTTCTGAAACAAAAATTAAATAATGTTGTGACATTGTAATCTTTCCATTGAGTAAATCCTTGAGATCGATTTAATTATACTTACATCAAAGTACCTCTTGGATGTATGGAATATTAAAAAAAAACAAAAAAAAAAAAACAAATAGTATTTTCCACACAATGGAAAACAGCAGTAGTACGTATTTTTGAAAAAAATTACTCAAAAAAAAAAAAACCATATATATAATAATAATAATAATAATAATAATAATAATAAAAATAGACAATAAAATCTAGGGTGGGTTACACAAAAACAAAGACACTGGGAGTAGGGATGGCTGACGCGAAACAGTCGTTCCGAAGCTTTGCGAGATCCCGAAGCGCAGATGTGTCGAAACACTGATCCGAAGCGTGATTCAAAACACCCATGTCACGTGACTATGACCAAACGAAGCCTCGAAGTGTTTCACTAAATGTTTCATCAGGTGTGGTCTGCCGAATCAGCGTTTGATTGGCACGGTCGGGAACAGACAACACAATCGCACATCTGTATAAAAGTGAAATAAACGCATATTGACCTTGTGGGTTTTTGTGAGGGGAGTTTTTCAAAGGCTGGAGAAATTATCCCTAAAAAATTTCAGAAAAGCAAGTGTTACATTTCAAGATAAGAATGAAACTATGATTGCCTGTCTTAAAAGAAATAAATCTTTATTTTCTAATTTATTTTAACTAAAATGTGAGGACCTCGATGACGTATACGTATTCCGGAGAACACACACGAAATCCTGTTCGGGACGTGTCCGGCAGAACTGGCACAAATGGCCACCCTAAGTACTTCTGTGGTTTAGTTTGGAGGATCACAGAAAGCTATCTGTGGTTTAAAAGACATGAGGGTGAGTAAATGGCATAATTTTCATTTTTGAATGAACTAACCCTTTAATTAGAAAGCTATTGCTAGTCAACTAGTACATAACATGGTATAGTACATAAACAATTATGTAACTGTGTATAAAGCCGGAAAAAATATTAGAATGAATGAAGCAAGGTAACTACAATCCTCAAACCACTCTCTGCCTCGGTTATAAATGCCTGCCTGCCCAAATCCCTTTCAGACATTGCTTTCATTCGAGTATGGGTATCTCTGGCTGTGTAGACTCCAATCAACCTTGAGTCACAGGGCTGCATGAAGAATGGCTCAAGTCGCTCATACACACGACAGAGCAACATCTTTTCCCCATACTCTGTCTCACTAGTGACTGCAACAACTTCACAGCACTCTAGATCACTAAGAGTGAAAACATTGTTGGTTTTTTTTATTTGTACAGTCTTTTTTGGTCATGATGCATCTTTTTTACTTCATTTGCTTCCCCAAGCCGTTTTACAATCTGAGAGAGAGGATTCCTGCCAGAACGAACTAGTCTTTTTAATTGATGCAAGTAATTCTCAAAAGAGAAGGCACTGCACTCATCAAGACTTCCATAAAGGTTTGCATCCGATGCCAGGTGTATCAGACTGTGGACATTATAAACAAGAAACTCATCCCCATACAAATATCTTCCCTGTGCAACGAAGTACACTAACAACTCCTCTGCATTGTGATTGTACTGTTTTGCCAGTCTTGGGCAAACAAGGATTGATAATGCCACACTAAAAACCAGGAAGTGCTCATAAAGCTGTTCTGAAATAATGCCTTTAAGCACTATTTTTCCTGTATAGAGGGCAAACTGTCTCAGTTCTGTAGCCTTCCATCTGTCAATCTCTTCCAAGCCTCTAGGTTTCCTTGCAAACACATTTGGAATGCAAGGTTTAAGCTTCAGAAGTTCAACATTTACCTGCTTAACTTGCCCTGATGATAACCTTATTCCCAATGGGCCCCTCAGCCACATGAGGATCATTTTGCGCATCACCCCAAGACAACATTGGTGCATATAATCAGCGGGGAACCCTTCAATCATATTTATTGGGAGCTGGCAAAATGGTGACACAACTGAACGCAGGTGGTGTTCCTCTTGAGACTTATCTCGAAATGTTTGATCAGTTCTCAATGTCAGATCAGTTATTTCGGGATAGATCACCCGATGGCCATCCCACACTCCTTTTTGTGTACATTTGTCACACCCGTAGTAGCCTGAACACAGCTTTATGGACTTCACAAGTGCCTTGGCTGGGGCATCGCATGTAACACAACGAAGCTTCATATCAATCAAACCAAAGTCTGTCTCCAATCCATTTTCTAAAAGAGTGCAAAGGTCTCCAACAACATCATTAAGAAAGTCAAGATCATTTGGCTTTGACAAACCAAAACACAATGCCAGTGGGAATACTGAGGGAGGAGACAAATTCAATTGGCACAATACTGGCCACAGTGTCTGCTTACTACTTTTGAAAAGCGGCAAGCCGTCAATATTGATGGAAAAGTCAATGCATGGTAGTTCAGAAATATACTGTGAATGATACATTTTCAAATGTTTTAGGATCTGATCTTGGCAGCCAAGGTAGATGTACTGCATTCCTGATTTAATTTCAAACTCAACACTTTTGCAAGTGGCAAGCAGTGTTTTTGCTGTTTTTGGAAGCTCTGGATGCCCATTTTCTATTAAAATTTTTAACAAAGAGTCCACTGCATTGTGTTTTACATGAAACTCATTTGTCCATTGTGCAATAGAATGTCTGAATGTGAGGTTAGTTTCCCTACTGCTGCTCTGGGACTGTATATTATCAACATTTTTGTCATTTGCACTGTTCTCTGTAACAGCACCCACTACTTGTGTTAATAGGGACTTTAAGCAACAGCCTCTGGTGGAACGGCAACGGCATTATGGCGTTGTATTGCGCATGCGCGAATTTAACTGCTACTTTGCGACGTTCTACTGTAACGGTCTACTACGGGAGAACAGCTGATTTGCCGTAGTCGCTACAACGTGAGGGATTATGTAAATAAATGTTATGTTTTATGGCATATGACATTGTAATTGCATCAGTTTATGATTTTACCACAAGTCTTTTATATAATATGTGTTCAAATGTTTTTAATTTAAGCTAATTTTAAAGATTTTTAAGTATTCAACATTTTCAGTATTAGGTTTTTAGACTTATTTACATCATACAATAGTAAAAACTCTTCTTCTGACAAAAGATTGTCATTTAATGCCAAAAGCAATCCTTATCTTGCTTTTTTACATGACATATTTATGTATCTTAATAAATGAATTAATACCGCGTTGCGCTGTCCTGTTTACGGTTGCTTAGTGATTTTTACGTTCTTGGCTACGGCGGTCTGACAGCTTACTTCCGGTCGCCGTAGCCGTTCCATTCCCAGCTGTTGCTTAAAGTCCCTATTGGCAAACATCTCTCCAAATCTGTATCAAAATCTGACTCATTTGGTTTATTCCGTTTGACACAACCCTCCTCTTCAAGCTCTTGGTCAAACACTGAAGAACACTCAAGAGAGACATTTGTCTGTAAAAAATCTGAAGTTGCTGCTTGGGCACTATCACATTTTCCTTCTAATCGTTTTGCCCTTTTCCAAAGGGATGAGTACTTTCTATCTGTCATTGCATATACAGATCAGATAAACACAGAAAAAAAAATGTTTAAATAAAACCGAGCACAACGTTACATCCATGCTGCTATCACTGTAAAGAAAGAACACAGACAAATTGCAGTATGAGTACATTTTTGTAAAGAGAACTTGTGGAAGAATTATATAACACAACATACCTGAAAAAAGTTACGAGTATGTGAAACATACTGTAATGGACAGTAACAAGCAATAAAGAGACAATTGTGGTAACAGTATAGCTTTACAGTTTTACTTAGTCCCTTTGGAGCATTTCTAAGATCAGAAATATATATTTTAAAATACCTTATTAAACCTCAGTTATGCATGCACAACATAAAAGCAAATTGTCTTGGTTTTGGGAAAACTGCAAATTTCATACAAGCATGCAGTTCACTATTTACAATTGTTTGCTACATTTTCCAATGATTATGTAATAATCTGTTTATATTAATATAGTGGATTCGGTTGAGTAGTCTTATACCTCAAAATATTTAGAAATGAGTTTATTGCCAAAGTCACAACATGCAGAATGGTTAACCGGTTTTTCCGATGTTTTTATATTATATTACTTTTGCAAATGTGAACTGAATTTATAAATAGCTGAGGGGAGTGGTGGATGTGTGATGTGTTACATCACTTAGTAAGACATTGTGAGTGATTATTTGCTATGTTGGGACTGGAGAGAATGTTGTGATGTGGATGAGAATCTACTGGACAGCCTCGGACATCAGGATGTCCTTCAGGAGAACATTTTGAAGTCTTAATTGTTTTACATTATATAGTGAACCGTACTAGTTAAGTTATTTTGTATTGGTACTGTAAAATTTCATCAATACCACAAGATACTTTTTTACAAAAAAGTAAAGGATTCTGTCCAATCTCTTGCATTCAATATTTTAAATAACTTACAGAAATGAGTAACTTCATACACTTGAAATTGACAAAATTCAGTCATGTTTGTTTACAATCCTCGTTATGTAGCTATAAAGTTTACATCAGAAAATACTGACATCTATAAATGTGTAATGTTGTTATACTGACAACATGGCTAAACATTTTGAATGTCTTGTTCATGAAGACAATTTCAATTCATGGGCATACTTATAACGTACACATATTTCATAAAATATGCAAATTACAAAAATAACAAACATTTGTACTTACTATAATGTATTTGCAAAACCCTTAAAAGCAAATGAAGATGTGTTGCACGTGGCAGTAACGTAATGTTAGCCTCTGAGTCTGGCGGTGTTGTTTCGCACGAGGTAAGGAACGTGACCAAAAACAGGCAAGAGCCAATGAGCATTCGCAGCCATAAACATATTATTAGGGTCGCCAATTTTTGAATTTATTTGGCATTTGACTGTAACGGTCGCTTGAAGATCGCTTAATAAACTCTATTCCATGGCAAAAATATTACATGGTGGTATGCAATTAAATCTTTTTATTGTGTAATAGTAAAACTATACAATCTTTTAAAACAAAATTGCAGCTTAAATCACAAACAAAACAAAATATAATTTCATAAATAGATTTAACGTTAGATGAGGAAAAAACAATGCGACTGAAACAGGCTAACGTAATTAAATGATTAAATGATATATATAACTAGAGTAAAAACAAAACTGCCAAGAAGTAACTTTTAACGTTACACTCATTTAAAATTCATCATAAGTCGTACACATTTGTACGCCTATCGTGCATTTTTGTAATATTAAAAGATTAAACATATAAAACACTTTTGGATGGTGAACTACTGAATCAGTAGGACCAAACGAAATTCATACAGTAATGGCATTAAATAAAACGTTTAAACAAACCAAGGAAGATTGGGTTAGTTGTAACTAGTGAAAACAATACTTATAAATTACACTGCATTTTGATTTCATTACCTTGCGCAGTATATGCATCACAATGCTGAAAATACAGTGCTTCACAAACTGTTAGTATTGCAGGCAGTGCTCCCCCATTGGGCCGTATAGCAGAATTGCAGGGGACCTTGCCTCATTGAAAATAGACCGCTCATTGGTGTAATGGTCACTTTGTTCTTTGCTGTATGCTGATTGTTTCTCAGTCTCTTTATTAGGATAAAACAAAAAAATTAAAGAAACTTATGTAGTATCAAAAACAGTATAAAAGTATAAGCTGACAAGCATTTGGAGTAACCTCCCCTTCCACTTGAGAAATAGCAGGCAACTGCAGGCTCTCGTAAACCTTAATGAAATTAAATCCTAATTTCTAATTCTATGTAATCAAATGACTAAAGGACTTCAGTCTCCTCAAAAAGCTCAAGAGGGGTGAACACTAAATACTGACTGATGCCTGAAGAAGATATTTAGTTCTAAAAAAATTTTTTTTAATTTTGTATACACATTTCCTGTATTTTCTGTTTGTATCAGGGGACAGAGAATGAATTACCATTTTTACCTTGTCTTTGTTAAATATTGGTAGTCTACCCGCATTCAAGAACATACAAAAAGTTGGACATGCTAAACATCTCAGTCTCATAGAAATTCCTCTTTTAGAAATGTCAGCCAGAAAACGGCCCAATCTGAAAAACTGATGCTTATGACATCACAGGCAACTCACTGCCCCTCCACTTTAAAATAATTGGCTACATTTTTTTAATGTGGCAGCAAAGTCAGCCAATCAGTAATGAGATTGCATGTTAAGCCAATAGGGGGAGCCAAATAGGTGCAAAACCACTTTAAAATCCCCCACCCTAAAAGAGCTATCTGATAGAGGTTTTTAGGAAACTTCTAAGGCATAACAGACCCAAACAAAATTGTTTTGTCTACATGTCACTTCACAGAACAAAAATAAATACCCCATTCAATCATTCTATGTCACCTTTAATAAAAAGAGTGAAAAATAAATATGGGTGGACATTAACATTTTGGTGAAACAAGCTGCTATCTATCTATTCATCTATCTATCTTTCTTTCTATCTATCTATAGATAGGGGATGGGTATTATTTTTGATGCATGTATTTCAAATACGTATTTCAAATACAAAATAGTATTTTGTAATATGCATTTTATAGGGCTGATGAAAAGGCCTTCGTATTTTGTATCAAAATTCTTTAGTGTTTTGTATTTTAAATATTCTGTAAAATAATTTGTTAGAGGTCCAAAGGATGACATAAAATGCAGCCTCTGATGGTGCCTCCTAAGCCCCAGACTAAAAAATTGCTCAATGTGAAAGGTGGTGGTCAGGGTAAAAAACATGCAGGTGGCCACCTTTTCATAAATTTTTTGTTAGAATTTTAACAGTCCATGTTGAGTTTTGGTGTTTGTTTTAGTAGCTTAGGCTAAATAGTTTCGCTTGCTACTTTCAGCCTATGTTGGTTGTGCACGAAAAACATAAAACCTTTCAGAGTTATACAACAACGACTGGGATTTTAATGCCACGATATTGGTGTAGTGGTCTAAACTGATGTGTAGCAGTAACTTTTACTGTGAGCCATGATACGGATATGAGTATGACTGCATATGAAAGAGCATAGCTGCTTATAGCAGCACATGTGTATTATAAAGCCTTTTTAAACCATACCGCTAGCTGAAGTAGCTGTTTAGTAGGATCATGATATTTTGGTTTGCATACCATTGCATTAATGACTGCTGACACACAATATATTATATTTATGAAAACAATCAAATGATTAATTAGTTAAAAAACTAGTTGCTATGATTACAGGTTCCATCAGTTGTCTTCATATGAATTACTTGTTTGTCAGCGTTGCTAATGCAGAGTATAGGCCCTTCATTACCTGTCAGATTTTTGCATGACTCAATCAGAGTCAATGTAATGGTGAAGCAATAGATCAAATGGTTCCAACTGATGGAAGGTTTGCAAATAAATTTCATGCTAAATACAATAAAAAATACAGTAGTTTATTTTGATACCTAAAACTAATGTATTTGGTATTTTATTTTAAAATATATTTTGATGTATCTTTGCCCAACCCTGTATAACCCCACAGACGAAACACTGCCACCACGATGTACTGATGGTACCATGAATTTTTCACTGTTTCACTGTCATTGTGACGCCATACATTTTGGAATCCATCAGAGCCAAGATTCAGCTTTGTCTCATCACTCCAAAGTACAGAGATCCTATAGTCTTCACCTTTGTCAATATGAGGTCTAGCAAATTCTGAACACTGCATTGGCTTGAGTAGCAAGAAGAGAGAGAGAGAGAGAGAGAGAGAGAGAGAGAGAGAGAGAGAGAGAGAGAGAGAGAGAGAGAGAGAGAAAGAGAGAGAGAGAGAAGGAGAGAGAGAAGGAGAGAGAGAAGGAGAGAGAGTGAGTGAGTGAAAAATTGATAATTTTAAACCACAATGATGTCCTTATGACATTTTCCTAATGTGACTGTTAGAATGTTCTTATATAATCTTATGAAACATTGTGAGAATGTGTTCTAAGAGAACATTGTTAAATCTGATGCCTTACCAACATTCCCAAAATATTTTATAAATGTTGCTGGCAGAACGTTCTATCTTTGTTAACACGTCTCATTACAAGAACATTTTCTAAAAAACATTTGATCATTTTACAACTTAGTGATGTCCTTATAACATTTTCCTAATGTGATTGTTAGAATGTTCTTTCGTAGTTTTTATGAAACATTGTGAGAATGTGTTCTAAGAGAATATTGTTTAATCTGAAGCCTTACCAACATTCCACAAATGT
This sequence comes from Paramisgurnus dabryanus, assembly GCF_030506205.2. NCBI lineage: Eukaryota > Metazoa > Chordata > Actinopteri > Cypriniformes > Cobitidae > Paramisgurnus > Paramisgurnus dabryanus. The sequence goes on from NC_133351.1 coordinate 139,068, forward strand.
TTTATAAATGTTGCTGGCAGAACGTTCTATCTTTGTTAACACGTCTCATTACAAGAACATTTTCTTAAAAACATTTGATCATTTTACAACTTAGTGATGTCCTTATAACATTTTCCTAATGTGATTGTTAGAATGTTCTTATAGTTTTTTTGAAACATTGTCAAAATGTGTTCTAAGAGAACATTGTTAAATCTGATGCCTTACCAACATTCCCAAAATATTTCATAAATGTTGCTGGCAGTACGTTCTATCTTTGTTAAAACGTCTCATTACAAGAACATTTTCTTAAAAACATTTGATCATTTTACAACTTAGTGATGTCCTTATAACATTTTCCTAATGTGATTGTTAGAATGTTCTTTCGTAGTTTTTATGAAACATTGTGAGAATGTGTTCTAAGAGAACATTGTTAAATCTGATGCCTTACCAACATTCCCAAAATATTTTATAAATGTTGCTGGCAGAACGTTCTATCTTTGTTAACACATCTCATTACAAGAACATTTTCTTAAAAACATTTGATCATTTTACAACTTAGGGATGTCCTTATAACATTTTCCTAATGTGAATGTGAAAATGTTCTTACGTAGTTTTTATGAAACATTGTGAGAATGTGTTCTAAGAGAACATTGTTAAATCTGATGCCTTACCAACATTGCCAAAATATTTTATAAATGTTGCTGGCAGAACGTTCTATCTTTGTTAACACGTCTCATTACAAGAACATTTTCTTAAAAACATTTGATCATTTTACAACTTAGGGATGTCCTTATAACATTTTCCTAATGTGAATGTGAAAATGTTCTTACGTAGTTTTTATGAAACATTGTGAGAATGTGTTCTAAGAGAACATTGTTAAATCTGATGCCTTACCAACATTCCCAAAATATTTTATAAATGTTGCTGGCAGAACGTTCTATCTTTGTTAACACGTCTCATTACAAGAACATTTTCTTAAAAACATTTGATCATTTTACAACTTAGGGATGTCCTTATAACATTTTCCTAATGTGAATGTGAAAATGTTCTTACGTAGTTTTTATGAAACATTGTGAGAATGTGTTCTAAGAGAACATTGTTAAATCTGATGCCTTACCAACATTCCCAAAATATTTTATAAATGTTGCTGGCAGAACGTTCTATCTTTGTTAACACGTCTCATTACAAGAACATTTTCTTAAAAACATTTGATCATTTTACAACTTAGTGATGTCCTTATAACATTTTCCTAATGTGATTGTTAGAATGTTCTTATAGTTTTTTTGAAACATTGTCAAAATGTGTTCTAAGAGAACATTGTTAAATCTGATGCCTTACCAACATTCCCAAAATATTTTATAAATGTTGCTGGCAGTACGTTCTATCTTTGTTAAAACGTCTCATTACAAGAACATTTTCTTAAAAACATTTGATCATTTTACAACTTAGTGATGTCCTTATAACATTTTCCTAATGTGAATGTGAAAATGTTCTTTCGTAGTTTTTATGAAACATTGTGAGAATGTGTTCTAAGAGAACATTGTTAAATCTGATGCCTTACCAACATTCCCAAAATATTTTATAAATGTTGCTGGCAGAACGTTCTATCTTTGTTAACACGTCTCATTACAAGAACATTTTCTTAAAAACATTTGATCATTTTACAACTTAGGGATGTCCTTATAACATTTTCCTAATGTGAATGTGAAAATGTTCTTACGTAGTTTTTATGAAACATTGTGAGAATGTGTTCTAAGAGAACATTGTTAAATCTGATGCCTTACCAACATTCCCAAAATATTTTATAAATGTTGCTGGCAGAACGTTCTATCTTTGTTAACACGTCTCATTACAAGAACATTTTCTTAAAAACATTTGATCATTTTACAACTTAGTGATGTCCTTATAACATTTTCCTAATGTGATTGTTAGAATGTTCTTATAGTTTTTTTGAAACATTGTCAAAATGTGTTCTAAGAGAACATTGTTAAATCTGATGCCTTACCAACATTCCCAAAATATTTTATAAATGTTGCTGGCAGTACGTTCTATCTTTGTTAAAACGTCTCATTACAAGAACATTTTCTTAAAAACATTTGATCATTTTACAACTTAGTGATGTCCTTATAACATTTTCCTAATGTGAATGTGAAAATGTTCTTACGTAGTTTTTATGAAACATTGTGAGAATGTGTTCTAAGAGAACATTGTTAAATCTGATGCCTTACCAACATTCCCAAAATATTTTATAAATGTTGCTGGCAGAACGTTCTATCTTTGTTAACACGTCTCATTACAAGAACATTTTTCTTAAAAACATTTGATCATTTTACAACTTAGTGATGTCCTTATAACATTTTCCTAATGTGATTGTTAGAATGTTCTTTTCGTAGTTTTTATGAAACATTGTGAGAATGTGTTCTAAGAGAATATTGTTTAATCTGAAGCCTTACCAACATTCCACAAATGTTTTATAAATGTTGCTGGCAGAACGTTCTATCTTTGTTAACACGTCTCATTACAAGAACATTTTCTTAAAAACATTTGATCATTTTACAACTTAGTGATGTCCTTATAACATTTTCCTAATGTGATTGTTAGAATGTTCTTATAGTTTTTTTGAAACATTGTCAAAATGTGTTCTAAGAGAACATTCTTAAATCTGATGCCTTACCAACATTCCCAAAATATTTTATAAATGTTGCTGGCAGTACGTTCTATCTTTGTTAAAACGTCTCATTACAAGAACATTTTCTTAAAAACATTTGATCATTTTACAACTTAGTTGTCATGATTTCGGTCTTAGTGGCCGCTCTGTCTTTGTTTCACCATGTGTTGTGTTGTGTTTATGTTTTGACAGCTCCACACGTGCGCGCCTTCCACCTGGTGACCTCATTATCTCCGACTCTTCTCACCGGCGTCCCACACCTGATCCTTATTATTTGCCCATCCGGTTTGATTTAAATTCCCCTCGTTTCCTCTGTTCTTTGCAAGTTCGTCTTAGGGTGTTCGTGCCCGCTAGCTCTGTCTAGTTCCTGTCTAGTCTAGCTCTTGTCTTGTCAAGCTTCTTTTGGATTACTCACCGTGCTCTCTGCTGCCTTGCCCTTTAGATCCCCGCCCCGCTGTCAGTCTCTCCCAAGTGGTGTGTCTACCGTCAAGCCTCTGTGTACACTCTGTCTGTGGATTCCCGAGTGCCTGTCAACATCTAGCGCTGTCCAGCCGCAGTGCGTTTCGGCGCGTAATTCTGCGTAAGACTCAGACTGCCGCTGTGCGCTGTCCAGCACAGACACTGCTGAAGACTCTGACCGCCTCTCTCTCTCTCTGTCCGCCAGGAACCTCTCTGTCTGCCCGCCAGGAACCTCTCTGTCTGCCCGCCAGGATTACATCTCTGTGCTTACAGTTCTGTGGATGTCCTACAGCCCAGCTGTGTTTCCCACATTGAGACTTTCCAGAGGAGATCGCTGTGGTCTGCCTCGCGAGTGTTTTCTCCCTCCATCCATTCATCACACACACGGACACTGAGAGTTATCTGTTATACATTCACCAAGTGTTTTCTCTTATACATTTTATTAAAAAACCTGCCAATATGGATCCCGCGGAGGTTGACGCCCTCCGATCTGCTCTCGCCCAGCAAGGTTCTTGGTTGGGCCAACACTCGGCCCGTCTCACCACCATGTCTCAAGAGGTCGAGGATCTATCTTCTCGCATGGCTGACCTCTCCTCCCGTCTGGACCAGTTTCGGCAGAACACCTCTCATACCAGTCAGCAGTTAGAGACGGAGCCTCATGCCACAGCCCCACCACCGTATGATGGAGATCCCGCCTCCTGCCGAGTGTTCTGTCACAATGCTCCCTAGTCTTTGCCCTCCAGCCACGTCGCTACGCTTCTGAGCGCACCCGGATTGCGTATGTGATCACCCAGCTGGTTGGGAGGGCTCGTGAGTGGGCTACAGCTGTTTGGGATGCCGGCGATCCTTGCTGCCGATCCTTCTATGAGTTTCGCGAGGAGATGGAAAAGCTATTCGACCGCTCCGTTCGCGGGGACGCCGCTGCGGCTCGGTTGGCACGCCTGGTTCAGGGAAGGCACTCAGTCACCGAGTACGCCATAGAGTTTAAGACCCTAGCGGCTGCCTGCCACTGGAACGAAGCGGCTTTTCGAGCGCAGTTTGTTGAGGGGTTGTCAGATGATCTGCAGGATGAGATCGCCGTGCACGATCTTCCCCCCACGCTCGAAGCCATTATTGATCTGGCTCTCCGGATCGAAGCCCGGAGGATCCTTCGTGGTCAACGTCGCTCTCTGCGCCAGCGAGTGCTTATGGGTGAGACTTCCACTTCTCCCTCTGCCCCGACGTCTCCACCTGTCGAGTCGGAACCCATGCAACTTGGGCGCATGCGCCTGTCACAGAGAGAGAGAGAGAGGCGGCTGCAGAATGCTCTCTGCCTCTACTGCGGGAGACCCGGACATTTTGCAAAGACCTGCCCGTTAAAAGCCGCTGCCCACCAGTGAGTCCGGGAGTCCTGGTGGGCGCTACATCTTCTAAACTCTCCCCTGTTTCCAGCACCCAGCTCCCCGTCATGCTGTCCTTCGCTGGGCGTGATCATCCGTCCACCGCCCTTCTCGACTCTGGTGCGGAGGGCAACTTCATTGATGAAGCTCTGGTTTGTTCCTGGAATCTCCCGGCTGTCCCTCTCCAATCCCCTTTGGATGTCTGGTCCCTTAAGGGGCAGCAGATGGCGCGGATCACTCATTGCACTCCCCCTGTGAGTCTCTCTGTGTCTGGTAATCATCGTGAAGAGATTGTGTTGCATATTCTTCATGCTTCTCTATCTCCCATTATTTTAGGGCATGGTTGGCTAGCGCAACACAATCCTCACGTTGATTGGCAGCATAGTGTTATTTTGTCTTGGTCTCAGTCTTGTCATGTGTCTTGTCTTGGTTCTGCTGTTTCTGGTTCTGTTCTCTCTCTTCCTCAGGTTCCGGCGGTCGATTTGACCGGAGTCCCGGCGGAGTATGCGGATATCGCTCAGGTGTTTAGTAAAGCCCGGGCCACCTCCCTTCCTCCTCACCGGCCATATGATTGTGCTATTGATCTCCTCCCCGGCACTTCTCCGCCTAAGGGTAGACTTTATTCTTTATCGGGTCCTGAGAGAGAGGCTATGGACCAGTATATTAATGATGCCCTGCGTGCCGGTCTCATCCGTCCCTCCACCTCGCCCGCAGGGGCGGGGTTTTTCTTTGTTGGCAATAAAGACAGCTCCCTGCGCCCTTGTATTGATTATAGGGGTTTAAATGACATTACTGTTAAGAATAGGTACCCCCTTCCTTTAATGTCTACTGCGTTTGAGCTCCTGCAGGGGGCGCAGTTCTTTACTAAGCTAGATTTACGCAACGCTTATCATCTGGTGCGAATAAGAGAGGGAGATGAATGGAAAACAGCCTTTAACACCCCTACCGGACACTTTGAGTACTGCGTTCTGCCGTTCGGCCTTTGTAACGCCCCCTCTGTCTTCCAAACTCTGGTCAATGATGTGCTGAGAGACATGATTAACAAGTTTGTCTTTGTGTACATAGATGATATTCTCATCTTTTCTCCCTCAATGCAAGAACACACGCAGCATGTCCGCCGAGTCTTACGCCGGCTGTTAGAAAATAAGCTGTATGTCAAGGCGGAGAAGTGCGAATTCCATCGTAAGTCAGTTTCGTTCCTGGGTTTTGTTGTTGCCCCCGGTGAGATCCGTCCTGACCCAGCCAAGATCAAAGCGGTGGCCGAATGGCCAGTCCCCGACTCCCGTAAGGATTTATTAAGGTTTCTGGGTTTCGCCAATTTTTACCGGCGATTTATCAGAAATTATGGTCAGATTGCTCAACCTCTTACTGCTCTCACTTCCACTAAGGAGAGGTTTGTCTGGAATTCCAGTGCTCAGGAGGCCTTTGATAATTTAAAGTCCTGGTTTATCTCTGCTCCTGTTCACTCTATTCCAGATCCGGCTGCTCAATTTATTGTGGAGGTGGATGCCTCGGATGTCGGGGTAGACGCCGTTTTGTCTCAGCGGTCTGCTAAGGATGGCAAGGTGCATCCCTGTGTCTTTTTCTCCCATCGGTTAAACCCAGCAAAGCGAAATTATGACATAGGCAATCGGGAGCTGCTGGCGGTCAGACTGGCTTTGGGTGAGTGGTGTCACTGGTTAGAGGGGACCTCGGAGCCCTTCCTGGTCTGGACGGATCATAAGAATCTCGAATACATCCGTTCAGCCAGGAGGTTATCTTCTCGTCAGGCTCGTTGGGCGCTCTTCTTTGACAGATTTAACTTCACCCTCTCGTACCGGCCCGGTTCCAAGAATACTAAGCCCGATGCTCTCTCTCGTTTGTTCGAAAGCCCCGGTTCAGCTGGGGACGTAACCATCCTCCCGGAGGGGCGGGTGGTGGGTGCCCTGCGCTGGGGAATAGAACAACGGGTGAGACGGGCCGGCCGGGAGGGGGAAGTGCCAGAAGGGTGCCCAGCGGGTCGATTGTGGGTTCCGAATGCGCTTCGCTCCGAGGTCATCCGGTGGGGTCACGAGTCCAAGTTTGTTTGCCATCCGGGGGTTCAGAGAACGTTGGCTACCGTACGTCAGCGTTTTTGGTGGCCCTCTATGGGTCCCGATGTCAGACAGTTTGTGTTAGCCTGTCAGGTTTGTGCCCGTAATAAGGCCTGTCATCAAGCCCCTATTGGTCTGCTTAAACCATTACCCATTCCCTCTCGTCCTTGGTCACATATCGCCATCGATTTTGTAACCAATTTGCCTAGTTCTAAGGGAAACACTGTAGTTTTGACCATTGTCGACCGCTTCTCCAAGGCGGCTCACTTTGTCCCTTTGCCCAAATTGCCCACTGCTAAGGAAACTGCCCAGGTTATGATCGAGCACGTCTTTCGCTTACATGGTCTGCCCACAGACGTTGTTTCAGATAGGGGTCCTCAGTTTATTTCTCGTTTCTGGCAGGAATTTTGTAGACAAATAGGCTCCACAGCTAGCTTGTCTTCAGGGTATCATCCTCAGACCAACGGGCAATGTGAACGGGCTAACCAAGATTTAGGTAGAGCTCTCCGCTGTTTGACATCGCAATATCCGAGCTCCTGGTGCCAACAGTTACCCTGGGTTGAATACGCCCATAATTCTCTCCCTGTTTCTTCCCTTAACATGTCCCCTTTTGAGGCGTCCATGGGGTTTCAGCCCCCTTTATTCCCATCACAGGAACCTGATGCGGTGGTTCCGTCTGCGCTAGCTTTTGTCCGTCGTTGCAAACGCACCTGGAGAAAGGCTAGATTTACATTACGCCAGGTTTCCAGACGAACCAAAGCCGCGGCCGACCGTCACCGTAGAACCGCGCCCCGTTTTATCTGTGGGCAGAAAGTATGGCTTTCGTCCAAGGATTTACCTCTCCGTGAGCCTTCTCGCAAGCTGGCTCCACGATTCCTTGGGCCATACAGCATTGTTAAGGTTATCAATCCCGTGACGGTCAGGCTCAGATTGCCCCCAGCACTCGGTCGGGTTCATCCAGTTTTTCATGTGTCTAAACTGAAGCCTGTGTATTTTTCCCATCTTAATCCTGTTCCCTCTGCCCCCACCCCTCCCACCCCTCAGCTTATAGATGGTGCCCCTGTGTATTCAGTTAAGTCCTTACTGGATGTGCGTCGCCGGGGTAGGGGATTTCAATATCTCGTTGACTGGGAAGGATATGGTCCGGAGGAGAGGTGTTGGGTACCGGCCCGGGACATCCTGGACCCTGGGCTGATAGAGGATCTCCGCCGGCGACGGGGTGAGCCTCCTCATGGACCGCCCGGTGGCGGTCGTGGGGGGGGAGTCCTGTCATGATTTCGGTCTTAGTGGCCGCTCTGTCTTTGTTTCACCATGTGTTGTGTTGTGTTTATGTTTTGACAGCTCCACACGTGCGCGCCTTCCACCTGGTGACCTCATTATCTCCGACTCTTCTCACTGGCGTCCCACACCTGATCCTTATTATTTGCCCATCCGGTTTGATTTAAATTCCCCTCGTTTCCTCTGTTCTTTGCAAGTTCGTCTTAGTGTGTTCGTGCCCGCTAGCTCTGTCTAGTTCCTGTCTAGTCTAGCTCTTGTCTTGTCAAGCTTCTTTTGGATTACTCACCGTGCTCTCTGCTGCCTTGCCCTTTAGATCCCCGCCCCGCTGTCAGTCTCTCCCGAGTGGTGTGTCTACCGTCAAGCCTCTGTGTACACTCTGTCTGTGGATTCCCGAGTGCCTGTCAACATCTAGCGCTGTCCAGCCGCAGTGCGTTTCGGCGCGTAATTCTGCGTAAGACACGGACTGCCGCTGTGCGCTGTCCAGCACAGACACTGCTGAAGACTCTGACCGCCTCTCTCTCTCTCTGTCCGCCAGGAACCTCTCTGTCGGCCCACCAGGATTACATCTCTGTGCTTACAGTTCTGTGGATGTCCTACAGCCCAGCTGTGTTTCCCACATTGAGACTTTCCAGAGGAGATCGCTGTGGTCCGCCTCGCGAGTGTTTTCTCCCTCCATCCATTCATCACACACACGGACACTGAGAGTTATCTGTTATACATTCACCAAGTGTTTTCTCTTATACATTTTATTAAAAAACCTCTGCTCTGGGATCCCGTGTTGTGTAGTTCCTAACATTAGTGATGTCCTTATAACATTTTCCTAATGTGATTGTTAGAATGTTCTTTCGTAGTTTTTATGAAACATTGTGAGAATGTGTTCTAAGAGAATATTGTTTAATCTGAAGCCTTACCAACATTCCACAAATGTTTTATAAATGTTGCTGGCAGAACGTTCTATCTTTGTTAAAACGTCTCATTACAAGAACATTTTCTTAAAAACATTTGATCATTTTACAACTTAGGGATGTCCTTATAACATTTTCCTAATGTGAATGTGAAAATGTTCTTACGTAGTTTTTATGAAACATTGTGAGAATGTGTTCTAAGAGAACATTGTTAAATCTGATGCCTTACCAACATTCCCAAAATATTTTATAAATGTTGCTGGCAGAACGTTCTATCTTTGTTAACACGTCTCATTACAAGAACATTTTCTTAAAAACATTTGATCATTTTACAACTTAGGGATGTCCTTATAACATTTTCCTAATGTGAATGTGAAAATGTTCTTACGTAGTTTTTATGAAACATTGTGAGAATGTGTTCTAAGAGAACATTGTTAAATCTGATGCCTTACCAACATTCCCAAAATATTTTATAAATGTTGCTGGCAGAACGTTCTATCTTTGTTAAAGGCGGAGTCCACGATGTTTGAAAAACGGTTTGGAAAAGGAGACGGGCCGACTACCAAAACACACTTATAGCCAATCAAATCAAATCAAATGCCGGGTTGCGTATGTGTGGGGCGGGTCTATCAACAGAAGGTCCAGATTCTATTGGGGTAGGGGCGTGTTTGTTTAGGCGATTTCAAATATCAACACTGGCTTTCAAACATCATGGACTCCGCCTTTAACACGTCTCATTACAAGAACATTTTCTTAAAAACATTTGATCATTTTACAACTTAGTGATGTCCTTATAACATTTTCCTAATGTGATTGTTAGAATGTTCTTTCGTAGTTTTTATGAAACATTGTGAGAATGTGTTCTAAGAGAATATTGTTTAATCTGAAGCCTTACCAACATTCCACAAATGTTTTATAAATGTTGCTGGCAGAACGTTCTATCTTTGTTAAAACGTCTCATTACAAGAACATTTTCTTAAAAACATTTGATCATTTTACAACTTAGGGATGTCCTTATAACATTTTCCTAATGTGAATGTGAAAATGTTCTTACGTAGTTTTTATGAAACATTGTGAGAATGTGTTCTAAGAGAACATTGTTAAATCTGATGCCTTACCAACATTCCCAAAATATTTTATAAATGTTGCTGGCAGAACGTTCTATCTTTGTTAACACGTCTCATTACAAGAACATTTTCTTAAAAACATTTGATCATTTTACAACTTAGGGATGTCCTTATAACATTTTCCTAATGTGAATGTGAAAATGTTCTTACGTAGTTTTTATGAAACATTGTGAGAATGTGTTCTAAGAGAACATTGTTAAATCTGATGCCTTACCAACATTCCCAAAATATTTTATAAATGTTGCTGGCAGAACGTTCTATCTTTGTTAACACGTCTCATTACAAGAACATTTTCTTAAAAACATTTGATCATTTTACAACTTAGTGATGTCCTTATAACATTTTCCTAATGTGATTGTTAGAATGTTCTTTCGTAGTTTTTATGAAACATTGTGAGAATGTGTTCTAAGAGAATATTGTTTAATCTGAAACCTTACCAACATTCCACAAATGTTTTATAAATGTTGCTGGCAGAACGTTCTATCTTTGTTAAAGCGTCTCATTACAAGAACATTTTCTTAAAAACATTTGATCATTTTACAACTTAGGGATGTCCTTATAACATTTTCCTATTGTGAATGTGAAAATGTTCTTACGTAGTTTTTATGAAACATTGTGAGAATGTGTTCTAAGAGAACATTGTTAAATCTGATGCCTTACCAACATTCCCAAAATATTTTATAAATGTTGCTGGCAGAACGTTCTATCTTTGTTAACACGTCTCATTACAAGAACATTTTCTTAAAAACATTTGATCATTTTACAACTTAGTGATGTCCTTATAACATTTTCCTAATGTGATTGTTAGAATGTTCTTATAGTTTTTTTGAAACATTGTCAAAATGTGTTCTAAGAGAACATTGTTAAATCTGATGCCTTACCAACATTCCCAAAATATTTTATAAATGTTGCTGGCAGTACGTTCTATCTTTGTTAAAACGTCTCATTACAAGAACATTTTCTTAAAAACATTTGATCGTTTTACAACTTAGGGATGTCCTTATAACATTTTCCTAATGTGATTGTTAGAATGTTCTTTCGTAGTTTTTATGAAACATTGTGAGAATGTGTTCTAAGAGAATATTGTTTAATCTGAAGCCTTACCAACATTCCACAAATGTTTTATAAATGTTGCTGGCAGAACGTTCTATCTTTGTTAACACGTCTCATTACAAGAACATTTTCTTAAAAACATTTGATCATTTTACAACTTAGGGATGTCCTTATAACATTTTCCTATTGTGAATGTGAAAATGTTCTTACGTAGTTTTTATGAAACATTGTGAGAATGTGTTCTAAGAGAACATTGTTAAATCTGATGCCTTACCAACATTCCCAAAATATTTTATAAATGTTGCTGGCAGAACGTTCTATCTTTGTTAACACGTCTCATTACAAGAACATTTTCTTAAAAACATTTGATCATTTTACAACTTAGGGATGTCCTTATAACATTTTCCTAATGTGATTGTTAGAATGTTCTTATAGTTTTTTTGAAACATTGTCAAAATGTGTTCTAAGAGAACATTGTTAAATCTGATGCCTTACCAACATTCCCAAAATATTTTATAAATGTTGCTGGCAGTACGTTCTATCTTTGTTAAAACGTCTCATTACAAGAACATTTTCTTAAAAACATTTGATCATTTTACAACTTAGGGATGTCCTTATAACATTTTCCTCATGTGAATGTGAAAATGTTCTTACGTAGTTTTTATGAAACATTGTGAGAATGTGTTCTAAGAGAACATTGTTAAATCTGATGCCTTACCAACATTCCCAAAATATTTTATAAATGTTGCTGGCAGAACGTTCTATCTTTGTTAACACATCTCATTACAAGAACATTTTCTTAAAAACATTTGATCATTTTACAACTTAGGGATGTCCTTATAACATTTTCCTAATGTGACTGTGAAAATGTTCTTACGTAGTTTTTATGAAACATTGTCAAAATGTGTTCTAAGAGAACATTGTTAAATCTGATGCCTTACCAACATTCCCAAAATATTTTATAAATGTTGCTGGCAGAACGTTCTATCTTTGTTAACACATCTCATTACAAGAACATTTTCTTAAAAACATTTGATCATTTTACAACTTAGGGATGTCCTTATAACATTTTCCTAATGTGAATGTGAAAATGTTCTTACGTAGTTTTTATGAAACATTGTGAGAATGTGTTCTAAGAGAACATTGTTAAATCGGATGCCTTACCAACATTCCCAAAATATTTTATAAATGTTGCTGGCAGAACGTTCTATCTTTGTTAACACGTCTCATTACAAGAACATTTTCTAAAAAACATTTAATCATTTTACAACTTAGTGATGTCCGTATAACATTTTGCTAATGTGACTGTGAAAATATTCTTACGTAGTTTTTATGAAACATTGTGAGAATGTGTTCTAAGAGAACATTGTTAAATCTGATGCCTTACCAACATTTCCAAAATATTTTATAAATGTTGCTGACAGAACGTTCTATCTTTGTTAACACGTCTCATTACAAGAACATTTTCTTAAAAACATTTGATCATTTTACAACTTAGGGATGTCCTTATAACATTTTGCTAATGTGACTGTGAAAATATTCTTACGTAGTTTTTATGAAACATTGTGAGAATGTGTTCTAAGAGAACATTGTTAAATCTGATGCCTTACCAACATTTCCAAAATATTTTATAAATGTTGCTGGCAGAACGTTCTATTTTTGTTAACACGTCTCATTACAAGAACATTTTCTAAAAAGCATTTGATAATTTTACAACTTAGTGATGTCCTTATAACATTTTCCTAATGTGACTGTGAAAATGTTCTTACGTAGTTTTTATGAAACATTGTCAAAATGTGTTCTAAGAGAACATTGTTAAATCTGATGCCTTACCAACATTCCCAAAATATTTTATAAATGTTGCTGGCAGAACGTTCTATCTTTGTTAACACGTCTCATTACAAGAACATTTTCTTAAAAACATTTGATCATTTTACAACTTAGGGATGTCCTTATAACATTTTCCTAATGTGAATGTGAAAATGTTCTTACGTAGTTTTTATGAAACATTGTGAGAATGTGTTCTAAGAGAACATTGTTAAATCTGATGCCTTACCAACATTCCCAAAATATTTTATAAATGTTGCTGGCAGAACGTTCTATCTTTGTTAACACGTCTCATTACAAGAACATTTTCTTAAAAACATTTGATCATTTTACAACTTAGTGATGTCCTTATAACATTTTCCTAATGTGATTGTTAGAATGTTCTTTCGTAGTTTTTATGAAACATTGTGAGAATGTGTTCTAAGAGAATATTGTTTAATCTGAAACCTTACCAACATTCCACAAATGTTTTATAAATGTTGCTGGCAGAACGTTCTATCTTTGTTAAAGCGTCTCATTACAAGAACATTTTCTTAAAAACATTTGATCATTTTACAACTTAGGGATGTCCTTATAACATTTTCCTATTGTGAATGTGAAAATGTTCTTACGTAGTTTTTATGAAACATTGTGAGAATGTGTTCTAAGAGAACATTGTTAAATCTGATGCCTTACCAACATTCCCAAAATATTTTATAAATGTTGCTGGCAGAACGTTCTATCTTTGTTAACACGTCTCATTACAAGAACATTTTCTTAAAAACATTTGATCATTTTACAACTTAGTGATGTCCTTATAACATTTTCCTAATGTGATTGTTAGAATGTTCTTATAGTTTTTTTGAAACATTGTCAAAATGTGTTCTAAGAGAACATTGTTTAATCTGATGCCTTACCAACATTTCCAAAATGTTTTATAAATGTTGCTGGCAGAATGTTCTATCTTTGTTAACACGTCTCATTACAAGAACATTTTCTAAAAAACATTTGATCATTGTACATCTTAGTGATGTCTTTATAACATTTTCCTAATGTGACTGTGAGAATGTTCTTTCTTTGTTTTTATGAAACATTTTGATAATGTGTTCTACGAGAACATTACATGAACAACATTCTAAAAACATTCTGTTAATGTTCATATAAAAATGTTCTTTCTATGTGGATGTTTAACATTGTAGGAACATAATTTTTTTAACAAAAACATTTGTAAAACATTATTTGAACATTACAGAAAAATGTTTTATTAAAAACATAAAGACAACTTTAAGGGAATGTTACGCAATGTTCTGAAAACGTTCCCTTCTAGCTGGGTAATGTTTTATTTCAAATACATTCATAATTAAAAACTTAATGTATGAAGCAGGGAAATAAATGATCAAAACAAAAGATTTATTGACTGCAATATTTGTACAGTTATGTGGATGATGTGATCAGGCTTGTGTTTGATGAGGTATTTGAAGATAAGCTGAAGGAAACCCCGATTCCAATGGACCTGGCATCACAGTTTGAGAGACCTTCAAAGGAGGACGTGATTGCATGCCATCTTCAGTGCAGGGGTCGTCGAAAGCCAAAATTGTGACCGATCTGATCAGGAAGCTCCAAGCATATCTGGAGAACAACACACGACAGGATGATAACCTTATAGTGTCGTCTTAGATAGCACCAGCTGACAAAGCTTTGATATGCCATTTATCTGAATAGATAGCTGTAAGAAATGAATTGAACAATTTTTGAAAGAAGAGCACAATATGGTTACTAAAGTATGTTTATTTGTATATTGTTTAACATTTAAATGTATATTTGTAATAAATAAAAAAAACTTTTGACTGACTACTATATTTTCTTTAAAGTTACATCTTTTGTTCTTTTGGGTACTTTGTTACTATAATGATACTTTAGTGTTACTGGTTTAAAAATGTAATAAAACTTACTCTAGTCCTGCACCTCAAAGGCTTATAGTCGGTACAATAAATGTTCTGTGTGTAGGGATTAGGCAATTTGTGCAAAACCTGGATGATGAATCACGCAGGTAAGAGGCCCTGGAACCTGTTGCATTCTCCTTAAAACCTAATAAGTAAAAACAGCACTTATAAGTAAGCAGTCTTTCATAATAAAGTTTACCATAGTGAAATAATGTAGAACATTTATTTCAATTAATAGTTTCTTTGTGCTACATTTGGTGTTTCCATGTAGTTTGCACAGTAAAATAGTATGTAAGCAGTCTTTTATAATAAAGTTTACTATAGTAAAATAATGTTAACAAGTGAAATAGTTTTATAATCATTTAAAAAAAAAACATATAGTTTGCAAAGTAATGTAGTACATTATAATTACCTTTTGGATGTCTTTGCAACACATTTTCGTCTTCGTTTAGCATTCTGGCAGAGCTAAGGACACCTAAAAAAGTTAAATCCAATTGCGTTTATTGACTGAGATCGTTTATATCGTAACGGCCTTCTGAACTCTCTGGATCGAGCTCGAAGTGGTAAGGCAGTACAGACACCATCGTTTATAGAGAAATATAATGCTTGTTTACGTTGCCTGTGACTCTCAGTCGGAACCGGAAAACCCACGCGTAGTCAGGGGCGTAACCTTTCAAACACACGCCAAACCCAGTTGACCAATAACAGTTGAGTAGTCATCTGAACAATCCGAGTACACTAGACATTTTGGGAGGCGGAGACAGGAACTAAATCCGAGCGTTTTCCAGACAGGCAGAAATCGGTGAGGTATGTAAGCAATTTATAAGACTCACAATGCATAAGTTCAAGTTTTAATAACATGTATGTACTATGGGATATTACAATAACGTGCTAACGTGCTAATTTATTAGCATAATTGGTACTCTTTAAGCTTTAAAGTTCTGCATAATTATCATTATTATATAATTATAATTTTCACCCCGGGGAGGCAGCCTTTTTGGGCTTTACTTAGCTTCCTCTTCTAGACGTTACTTTAGTAATACGTTTGCTTATAATATTGAGTCATAGCCGCAGCAAATTTAACTGCTTATGCTATCATGTATTTTGTTGTGCTATCTGTCATTTTTCTGTGCTTTTCACTGCTTCTATTTATGTAAAGCTGCTTTGAAACAGTTGACTTTTGTGAAAAGCGCTATATAAATAAAATTTAATTTAATTTAATTTAATTAATTAAGGGCGTTGCCACTTGAGTGAGGGGTGAACAGCCACTGCGGTCACTAGAGTAGAGCTAGGCGGGCGTGGTTTCAGCAACCAGTCACCTCAGCTTTACCCACGTCCCACCTCTTTACCCATTTTCGGATATCCGCGAGTGATGCGCAATGACGCGCGGCCAAGATGGTGACAGCAGGCAACGCCTACTTTAAGCTTCAAAAACGATCTTCAGAAACCAATTGGTGACGTCACGGACACTACGTCTATCTTTCTTTTTTACAGTCTATGGTAGTAATGGTATGTGTGTAGTCTATGGCGGCCATTCCCAAACTGTGGTCCGCGGACCACTAGTGGTCCGTGTCGTGAGGGTACTGCAGGTGGTCCGTGAAAAGGCAAAATAAGAATATGTATATTTTAATATACAAACTCGTTCATATTTTGGGCGAACGTGTACTGCTGCCTTATAAACGTTACTGTGAACTCATTCATTCTGGTGCCTGTTAACGGCACGCTCTCTCAGTTTAACGTCGTTCAATAGGGTGCCAGATTTGTATATTCTTCCAGGCGAAAACCCTACTAAAACACACTGTAAACAGGCCTTAATGTGTAGCGGAAAAAACACCCAATCTGGCAACACCGCCACCACTCGGTGTTCACCAGTCACGCTGCATGCGTCATCACAACAACACAGATGCTGCTGAAATTCCTGCCGCGAAACTCAAATAGTTTAACATTAAATAACATTATATTTGTCCTAAATCGTTAACGATTAACATAGGCTGCTAACGCATATTCCGGTTCTTGAAATAGACTTTGACTAAGCTCACGCTATTTAACGTGCACATGTGGTGTGCAATACCTGCGAGTTGTCATACACGCAATGCCTCGCAGCGCTTCTCGCCCGGGGTGCGACCCCCACCCAGCTAGCCTTTCAAGGTATGTGTAAGCAAATACAAAAATTTAAAGACAGTCAATGCTAATGTAAACCCTGGTTGGATAAGGATTTAAAGTTGGACATGAAGATGAAATCTGACGCATTTAGCTTCAGTGTTAAAATTGATCAAATAATTGCTGTCTGTGGTGTTTCTATATGGGCTATAATGGCAATCATTTAAAAAAATATATATGGGAAAAAATAACTATAAATTAGTTCATTTTTGGAACTGTGACCTAGTTTAACATTTTCAAATATGAACTATGAACTGAACTAGTTCATTTTAAAATTTGTGAACTGTGAACTAAACTAGTTCATGTAGAAAGTGAACTTTCCCAACACTAAGAATATGTATATAAATAATTATGATATAAGGTTAAGAAACCTGTTGTACTGATGTGATGACCAGTTATAGTTTTAGTGCTAGTAAGCCTATTTTGATGTGCAGATTAATTCAGGACTTTGTGTAGACATATTTTATAATAAGTATTATGAGGTGGTCCGCGAAAATTCTTGATTACAAACAGTGGTCCACACACACAAAAAGTTTGAAAACCCCTGGTCTATGGTAGTGTCAGGGTTTTGTGTTGTATTTAGTTCTGTTCATTGTTAATCATCTTGTTTAGTTCATTTGTTATCTCATTTCATCATTATTAGTCTCACCTGTTTGATTATTAGTTAAGTTCTTACACCTGTGTTTAATTAGTTTGCTCACCCTTTATATTCTGCCCTCATGTGTCTTTCCCTTGTCAGTCGTTGAATGTATGTGCATGTTATATGAAGCTGTTCCTTGTCATCGTTGTGTGTATTGAATAAAGTTTCAGAGCATATATATAGAATCCTGTTTCCTCGTTATCGTTTGTATTAGTAGAGTAGTGTACGTGACAGAACGACTGACCATAAAAGTTTAACGTGGCGTTTAGTGTTTCCCCTCCTGTTTCCAGAGTTTTTTGTTTTTCGTAATCACAGTTTCGTTTTTAGTTTATTCTCGTTATGGATCTCCCCCCTTCAGTTAAAATCCAAATTCTGGACCAGGAGGATCGCCCGTTGGAAATTCACATCAAGGACTTTCTAGACCTGGCGTGCCTTACCAACTTCACCGATCACGCGCTCTGTGTTTTTCTGAAAACCAGCCTGAACGATCGATCATGGGCACGTCTTCCAACGGGCGGTCCAGAGAACAACTTCGCCGCTTATGTGGAGTGGGTGCTGTTCCACAACAACTCCCCATTCACCGTCGGCCCCGCCGATGGGGAGTTTGCAGCCAGCCCCACTTCACCCCCAGAGACCGACATGCCAACACCCTCCACGGACCTCAAGCCCACCGCGGGCGGAGAACCCGGCAACGCGACCAGTGAGCCAGAGCGAACCCCTGAGCCCAGCGTCGCTGAGATCCCGGATCCCTCCCCCGACCAGGTGCAAGAGCCGAGTTGTCTGGGATTCGCCGCGGGAGCTGCTGAGGATGTCGAGGAAGACATCCACCTCCACGCTGCTGAGGGTGAGCATATTACGTCTCTTGGGGAAATTTTTTCGGACTGTGCTATGGACATTTCCCTTTCTTCGTCAGCTCCGCTGGTTTCGTCTAGCTCCTCCTCGTCACAATTGGACCCGCCCAACCTCCCACTCCCGCCTCCTCTGCCTACCTCAGCCAGTCTGAAGCACCTGCAGCCATCACAGTGACACGCCCCTGCTCATCCTCAGCGCGTCAGTGCCGCTGGTTCGTCTGATCCGTGGCGTGCCTCTCTGCCAGCTGCTTTCGGGGAGCTCTCCAGTTCTCCGCCTCCGCTCCCTGAGACCAAGAGGTCGCCTCGTCCCGTCGGACCAGTGGCATCGCTTCAGGTCTCTCCTCCCTCCCCTTCGTCGGCTCCCGTCTCTACAGCGACGTCACCAGGCATCGTCACCACTCCGGCTCCGCCCTGGTCGGTCGTCGTCCCGTCCTCGCCTCCGGGTTTGCCTCGCTCCTCAAGTGTCCCTCACTCCACCCTTCCAGCTCGTTGGGCTCCTCCCTCCTACGGGCGTTCACCTTGTGACTCCTCTGCTCTGGCTCCGCCTCGTAGCTCCGTTCCACCTCCTACATCTCGGTCGGGAGACCCACCAGCTCTGCCCCGCCCCTCCGGTTCCTCGGCTCCCCCCGGGTTCTCTGCTCGCGCGGCTCCACCCTGGATCCTCCAAGTGCCGTCATCGCCGTTGTCCGTCCCCAGGGTGGGTAGTAAGAACAATACTCCACCCTGGCTCCTCCCACCAGCGACTCCACCCTGGGGCTTCATCCCGTTCGGTCTCTGGGGCCTGGTCCAGATCCCTTCCTAATCCCTCCTTCATTTTTGGACATTTCTGTTGTTTTGGACTCCGTCCCTCCCTCCACTTCGGTGTTGTTTTAGTTACGGCGCGGGACGCGCCTTTGGGAGGGGGGGCGTACTGTCAGGGTTTTGTGTTGTATTTAGTTCTGTTCATTGTTAATCATCTTGTTTAGTTCATTTGTTATCTCATTTCATCATTATTAGTCTCACCTGTTTGATTATTAGTTAAGTTCTTACACCTGTGTTTAATTAGTTTGCTCACCCTTTATATTCTGCCCTCATGTGTCTTTCCCTTGTCAGTTGTTGAATGTATGTGCATGTTATATGAAGCTGTTCCTCGTCATCGGTGTGTGTATTGAATAAAGTTCCAGAGCATATATATAGAATCCTGTTTCCTCGTTATCGTTTGTATTAGTAGAGTAGTGTACGTGACAGGTAGTGTGTTGTTCTGTATTTACATACAGCTGTTTGTTAGCTTATATCTTAGATCCAGTTTGATACGGAGCTCCGTATATAATTCAAATTAACTATTTGTTTCTATGACATCCACATGTTTTACTAGGCTAATTCATAATTTGAAGTAATAATAATTGTAATAGTAATTACGAAATATAATAATTCATTCCAAGAAACAAACTGTTGAATATTGGGAACGAATTCTAAATTTATGGCCATACTTTAGACTAAATAAGAAAAATAATTGTTAATTTGTGTCCATAATGTAGCATAAAAGATCATTCGTGGCCATGATTTTGTCCAGATGTCGTCATGATCGGATTCACGGCTCCATTCAATACAAGCATCTTACCTTACCTATTCATGTCTTTATTTATCATCTGATATTTGCTAACTCTTACAGTCTCTCCACACTCCCTTTCAATTTTTCTGCTTTTATATAGTGTCATAACTGAACGCTCAGCAGATCTGTGCAGCTGGATATGGTCATGTTGCTTTTCTTGCTCTCCCTGACTTTGTGGCTTAATACTGCATGTCAGGGATATAAACATTCTCATAGTCTTCATTCATTCTTATTTGTCATATATGGCATATAGGCCTACTGTATATGCCATTAGAATTTTTTGTTGTATGTTCAATTTTTGTTAGGTTGTAGTTTTCTTTCAAACTAATTGTGGATTGAAGTTTTCTTCATGTTAAATGATTTTCTGCTTGATTTTCTGCGTTGTTAGGGTCAGTGCATAGTCTTTAAATGATTGTTCTGTGTTCTCTCCACTGAAAGGGCAACCCAGTATACAAAGGATATTACTTAGTATTCCACATTTGTTTGATTATTTTCCCACAAAAGGATGACAAGGTAATAAACCTGAATAATAAGAAATGCAAAATTCCCAAAAGCATACCACAAACAGTAGGCTACAGCTCCCAAGTCCTTATTTCAATAGCCCAATGACAATAAGCAATAGTAAATAATATTAATCAAAAATACAAATATATAATAATATTATTAGAATACAAATACAATAATAATAATAATATCATACATTTCATGTACAACCTTTATACTTCAACATTATGCACCATTTTCAAGTCCTACTAAAGCCTATGCAAAGTGCATACAGTCTTTTTGCAAGCAATAAACTACAGCTCCCAAAATGCCCTGCAGCAAACCAGGAAGTACTACATTACTTACGTTAAATACCAGGGGGCAGGGTTTCATATTTTATTGAAGCTTCCCCAGGCGCCACCATTGCTTAGCGAACCTCCACCTGCTGTTAGCGTTCCATTGACTCCCATTCATTTTTTTGTCACTTTGATAGCGAATAACTTTACATCTGAGACGTTTAAAGACTCCATTTGTCCATTAATTATTTCTAAAGAAACACGGAAATGGTACTCTCTATCGCACAGTAGAGAAATTACTGTATGGACAGGAGGAGAAGCTAGTAGGCAATCTTTTACTGTCTATGAGGCAATCGGGTGGACGTGGAGGCATAAAGTCAAGAGAGATTATTAATCAGAATATTTACCAAAATTTGCTCCTGTTTACGCTCGCCATCGCTGCAAAATTCGGTGGGTGATTCAGATTTCTTGTGGGACGGCTATTAGAAGACTTACAATTGTCAGACAGGTTGCTCACGTGACATTTACGTCATTAAGCTCAGTTTGAGTCTGCGCAGTACGCTCGACCCCAGGAAGTGCAGGCTTCTAATTGAGTTCACTTGTCTCCGTTGAATCCCATGGGGTCGCTGTGTCCATTTCTTTTACTGTCTATGTTAAAAATGGTCCGCGATTCATACATCATCAAACATTTATAAAGCCAAAGAAAGTAAACACGAATGGACAAGTATGGCGCATCAATGTTATGAGTAAAATTTTTAGCTTTATATAAGTCGCTACCTAGTCAACTTATAACTTTAGAGCATAGAGTTGTCTTTATCAGTTAACCAAACAGCTTAGATTTACCGAAGCATAGCACTAACGTGCAACGAACATAGCATAGTGACAGCAGATAACATGAAGCATATATCATAGAGGCAGACAAGACACCGGGTTGAAAGTCATTACCAACTAAATGAATCTCGCGCTTCCTTTTTATGTAGTAAATACCGGTCACATGCACACTCCTCTCTTAAAGAGACACTGCTAAACCTTAAATGTTTCTCCATAAATGTTACTTGCAGCATTAGTAGCTCTAATTTATAATAAACATTTGATTAAACATGTACATAAGAAATAACAAAACTTCACAAATACAGTGTTTCCCACAGGATTTTGAGAGACTTGTGGCGGTGATGACGTCACACTCTAATTAGCATATATTTGACATCATCACGTGTTTGCGTTTGATCCGGTTTGATCGAGTGTTGGAACCTGAAATATGTTTCACTTCTACTCTTTGATCTGTCACGTTATATTGCATTTTAACACAACTGATTGCTATTATTTACATATTATCAGTTCTGTTGTCAGACATAAAATGAGCAGACTATAGCCCTATTCGGATGGGATTCGTTTTACGTTTGTAGATGGCGTAATGTAATTTTACCACAGGACGTATGTAATATTGATGGTCAATTCGGACGGGATTAGAAATCTCAGTTAAACATTCAGAAGTGGGAGGGGTAACTCGATTGCGCAGCAGGTCACCTCTCTCGTCGTCATGTGCACGTTGCTTCTTGATATCAACATGACACATACGAGAAAAACTCGAAACACTGTGTTTAATTTCAGTTTGGGGAGAACGTCAGTTTCAGGAACAGTTCTGTGCCTCTGAGAAGTGAATTTGACTTTTTAAAGTTTGTGTCGTGTTATTCAGGAACTGACTTGCCACTGACTTGTTTTTTTCGCCTAGAATACAAGTAAATCTTTAAGCGCTTTTATATTTGATAGAAACCCGCAAAATAACAGGAAATTACGAAACCTACATGTATGTTTACAGCTGGTATATAAATCACCATACATTTACATTGAAGTCTTACTGCTGTTGCTCTTCTCATCAATGTCTTGTTATGAGCCCCTTTTTATTTAAATGCTAGTTTTATTGTCGCGTACAGCGCAGACAATTGGGTGCAAATTCAGAAATATGAGAGAATACACAGTAACTGTTACACAAAGTTACTACAAAACACGTGCGCAGTAGGGTTGTGACAATTAATCGGGCAAATGCGCGTTTTCTCAATGAATGAATTTGAATGAATTACGGTGAAATGCAGGCACATCCAAAAGCCAGGGGGCGCTCTCGCTTAGAAACACCATTTGTGCCACAGAAGTAGTAGTATACCAAACACTATTCCAGGAAATGTCTAAAGGAATATTTATATCGCTGTTCTTTAGATTGTTTCAGGTATTTTCATGATAATAAAGAATATTTTAAATGATTGTGTTTGACGAGTGTTGCTTTTTTAAATGCACGTTATAAACGAGTCAAACTTGTAGTGATTTTAGATTGATAAGGACTTCCTACTGATCACGGAGCCGTAGTACATGCACAAGCTGTGCATGAAACACTGAATCGGAGCCTTACGATTCAGAATCGATTTCAGACAGGTCTTTTTAATGGGAGCGCGATGCATCGATGCACATCCCTAGTGCGCAGGCATATCGCATTATAGAGAGGGAGAGAACAGGTGTGTGTGGGAAACACTAATGCTAACCTTTTGTCAAGTCATCGCCGTCTTCTCTGTCAGTAAAATCTGTGACTGTTGACGTTTACGCGAAAAAGAAAGTATACGGAGGAACGGACATTGAAACACCGCCACGTACTTTTCACGCTCATGTGAGAGAGAGAGAGAGAGAGAGATCTTTAAAATTGAGAGAGAGGCCCCATGCAACATCGAAGGGGAGGGCGCGCTGGGTGCTTGCAACAATGAATTAAGACGTTTTTAAACAGTAAAATATAAATGTAAATGGGGATCATGAAAAATCTATTTGTGGCGGCCAGCGCTGATTCTGTGGCGGTGCGCCACGAATAAATCAACGTATGGGAAACACTGAAATAACAGAACTCCACAAAAACACAACAATGATTTTAAGTAGAAACTTGCCACTAGTATTTGGTTTCGGGGGCAACAGTAATACTTGCTTTGACAAACTAACTGGTTTCTTCCATCCAGATGACCAGTATGCTGAAGTTCTTACATTTCTGTTTTTGTTTGTGTGGGTTAGGACACTCATTACTGTGTCTTTGTGTCTTTGGACACTCATCACTTACCAGTCCAAGCACATGTCATAAAACAGACTGATGTACTGAAAATTCCTACATTCAACAAAATGTTTGTGTTAAGATTTTAGTAATCCTGTTATTTTCACAACAGAGTAAAATCTCAGTGTTTCCTTATGTTGTTTATTTATATTCCTATCTTACAAGTTAAAGGCACATTCATGCTTTTACCATGCAAAAATATTTTTAAATTGCTCTTTTCTTTCTCCAATTTTAAAAACAACTTGGCAGACATTTTTTGGCATCAGGAGATTAAATTAAAATCTTACAAGACTGTATGTCCAGATTTAGACTGAAATAGTTCATCCATCCAAATGAAAAATAGTATCATTGGCAGATTATTTATTGGCCTAGTGGTCAATGCACATACACTGGACTCACATTAAGCGATGATGTTATGACTCTTAGGGGCGGTTTCCCGGACCAGGATTAGCTTATTCCAGGACTAGGCCTTGGTTTAATTAGGAAATATAACTAGTTTTAACAAACATCCCTTACTAAAAACATTACCTGTGTGCATTTTGAGGTAAAACTAAGGGCAATGATGTATTTTAAGATATGTAAGTGCAAGTTGTTTTCAGCTTGGAGAGCTCTAAAAAGTGTTTAAGTCTAGGACTAGTCTAATCCCTGTCCGGGAAACTGCCCCTTAAAGTTATAAAAAGCCTGTTCTTATTTGGAATAAATATAGCACAGCAAGGGCTGCTGTTGCGCAATTAGGTCACAAATCCAGCAATAGTGTAGACTTTAATCGGACCCAATATGACTTCGGACGGGGTCTCACTGCAAGTACTCTGTTTTCCTCTTAATCTATCATTTAAAAAATAACCTAATATTAAGGAAAAGTGTTTATTTAGCTGGTGTTATGCGACTGGTAATTATTTGATGTACATTAAGTCAAATGAAAATGTGTTTACAATATCTTTTAACTGGTATTAAATAGTCTAAACTATGTCGCAAATCATTATCATATTATATACACTTAATAAATATCACATTTACAAAAATCAGGTAATATAATTAACCATTTAGTTGAAACATGGTAAACTGTAAGGAATGTAATAAGATATTTCTGATTATTTTAAAGAAAATTAATGGTTTTAATTTAAGTCTTTTATTACTGTATATTACTTATTGATGCATAAATATTCAGTTTATACTGACATTAAAGACACACTTTTGTGTGTGGAGAGGGTTAATTGATGTTGATGGGTGAGCCTTTGCCATCAGTGGTGAAAGCAGAAGATCAAGCAAACCAGGGGGTTATGTTATGTTAAGTTAGGGTTCAGGCTCACTCACCAACCTTTAAGGGATTTACCCCAGCTTGTAAGTCAATTGGGATATTAAAGAGACACTTTCATAATTTTGTTTTTTTTTATAATGTTTTTGCTAATATATATATATATATATATATATATATATAAATTTTAAACAAATTTGATAAAGTCACTCCTTTTTATGCATCACTTGCCCTTCTTCTCAACACTGTCCTATCCTCCTTATATGTAACACACATAATATTTGGCTTTATTTTTAACCCAAATGATTTTGTAACGTAAGTAATGACAGCTAAATCACAGTAACAGTAATCATTCAGCCTCCACAAGTCTATAATGTATAACTTTGGTGTACAAAAGACAGGGTTAGATGAAGAAATGTATTTTTTATTATTCACAAAGGAAAAATATTGTGCCACCAGTGAAAAGCACACATTAAAATAAATAAGGAAATAATTTACATCTAAAAATGTCCTGCACAAAATAAAAACAAAGCAAAAAATAATAATAATAATTATATGTGTGTATATACACACACACACACACATTCTGGTTTCCATGTTTTGTGGGGACATTCCATAGACGTAATGCATTTTATACCATACAAACTGTATATTCTATTCCCCTTACCTACCCCATTCCCTAACCCCAACCATCACAAAAACCCTTCTGCTACTTCACATTTTCAAGAAACATCATTCTGTTTGATTTATAAGCTTGTTTCCTCTCACAAGGTCACAAAAACACTGGTATTCCTATCTTTGTGGGGACAATTGGTCCCCACAACGTGATAATTACCAGGTACACACACACACACACACACACACACACACACACACTATATATAATAATATAAATATAAAGAGTGGTTGCAGAATCTGATTAAACATAGCAATAGGACTTAGGGAAGAGGTGATTATTATTATTAGAAAGTGTCAGTCTCAGAAGCGACTTTTGAAAGAAGTTGTGGCAGCCTCCTTTGATGGTTTAGGCACTGGTGCAATGTTGGGTGGCAGCGCAGGCTGTGGCAGGGCAAGTGAGGAGGTTGGCACCTTGAACACAATGTTTGGATTGAGTCTTGTCAACGGCCTTCTGAATGAGTTTGTTTACAAACTGTGTGGTGTGTGATATGAAGCTTTTCTTCAAGACCCACTGCTTGGATCTCTTGCAGAACATTTGGTTGAACCGTGCTTCTCCTGTAAAGGGTAGAAAATTAGATTAGATTCAACTTGACATTGTCATTATCCAGAGTACAAGTACAAAAACAAAAAAACAAAGTGTAATTTGTGTCCAACCAGAACTGCAAAAAATATAGTGCAGTATAGACAGTAGTATACTGTTTGTTTACAGAAGGTGGTTAGAGTAATATGAACAAAATATAAATGTGTGCAGTTTATTAGCTGTTACCTTGTAAGAGCAGAATAAATATGGATTTGTAATAAGAAGCATGTATGAACAACATGTACAGATGTGCGATGTAGTAACAGTAACCTAATAGTAGTATAAATAATATTGATTTATGTAGTGTATAAACAGAATATATTATAAGAAAAACACAATAAATATTCATATTCAGCAAGAACCATAAAGATATAATATGTACAGCTATGGGCAGTGTGGTACCATTGTAGTGCAGGAACTAACATTATAAGAGTAGTAATATAATATTATGTTTAATATATGGTTTAGAATGGACTTCCACCGGCATTTCAGTACCTGCATGAAAATATGATTATTATCAATAAGTCTAGAAAAATCGTTTTTCCTAAAAAAGAAACAAATTAGAATCAAATGTCTTACCTCGACGTCCCCCTTACTGGTTGCACAGGAAAACCACATATGATTTATGACAGACCTATGAAAGATAATACAATTAGTAAACACTGACCTGGGCCCGGTTCCCCGATAACGTTCACTCTTAGCGTGCTAAGAAGACTCAAAAAGATATATCTTACCAAAGTTGTTTATGTTCCTAAGTGTGTTCCCCGAAGTGTCTCTTAGGAATCTTCTTAACAAGCTGCCTCTAAGTTCAACGTAACAGTGGCGCTGTCCCAAGTGAAGGTGCTGAATTATTTGAGATCGATCGCTCAGGGATCGATTTTCCACTTCACGCGAAAGTGCATTACGGCGTTAAGAAAGACAACACGCGCTATACAAATGGAACATTACTGAAATTATTCCAGTAACATTTATTTTAACCTAGTTTAAGTTATCCGTAAAATATAGACTATTAATTAAATTATCAAATTGTCAGTAATACGGGTAGATGAACCTCGCTAATCATCCACCCTCCTTATCCCGTTGTGCCACTTGTGCCGCTTCTTGACATGGGTTTAACGACTTATATAAAAATTATATAATACACTTTTATACTAATGGTTGTCATGGTTTACAGAGAGATGGGACCAAAGTGCAGGTAATGTGGAACTCAATGGGGTTTATTTAACCAAAAAGCCCACGAGGGGGCAAAAGACAAACTTTAACAGCAACTTGACAAAACAGAAGACACAACACGAGACTTAACTTGACTTGACTTGATTTGATTTGATTTGATTCTTTGACAAACGGTCATCAGAACAAGGGTTCATGATACACAGGACAACACAAAACGATTCAGCCCAGGACAAGACAAACTGGGGCCTTAAATAGGGAAAACTGAACAAGATAACAAGGGAAGCTCAGGTGCAGGGAGTTAACTAATAATGAATATACTAACAAGGAAACAAGGGGGCGGGGCCAGAGACAAGACACTGCAGCACACTACACAAACAAAAGGCCATGTGCTACAACACAAAACATGGGTACTGCCACAATCCTGCCACATGGCCAT
Source organism: Paramisgurnus dabryanus (assembly GCF_030506205.2). Taxonomy (NCBI): domain Eukaryota; kingdom Metazoa; phylum Chordata; class Actinopteri; order Cypriniformes; family Cobitidae; genus Paramisgurnus; species Paramisgurnus dabryanus. The sequence goes on from NC_133351.1 coordinate 166,962, forward strand.
GAATCACCATGAACAACTATAACAGACTGGCAGGATCATGACAATGGTAAGGTACTTAACAATCAGAATTACTTGGCAAGCAGCTGTAGTACTTCTGTTTAATGCGGTATTGCTTGCCATTAATGTTTTCAATAAAACAACCTATCTACAATAAACAGAGAGAGTTAGATAGAGAATATGGTCTGAGAAGATCTAGCAGCTTCATAATGAGTTGTCTTGGAAGGCGATTTTTTTTTTATTTAGCCACGTCAGGCAAATTGTCAAAAGGTTTTAAGTGTTACAGAATTAAAAAAATTGGCATGGACCTGTGTGGAAGTCTGTTCCCCCTATGTTTCCCTTTAGTGTTTTATAGCGTTTTTATCACATTATACGTTTATTCTTTATATACATTGAAAGTTTTAATGGCTACTGAGATGTGTGTGTGTGTGTGCATTTATGTAATGTATCTTGATTGTTCTTGATTGTAAATTATTTTTACAGTATTATAGTATGAATCATATTATATGTATAATTTATTATGTATGGAAACATAACAGTTTTAAAACAAACAGTAGAGAAAAAAAAGAAAAAAAGAGATATAAAACTGTCAAATAAGAAATATTTAATAAATTGTATAATAGAATACATGATATTATTGCTTTTAGTAAAACAAATTCAAATCTTTAATCTTTCTAAATAAATTATAAATGTAAACGCTATAAACATAGAGGAAACAGATTTCGTTGGGGAACAAACTTCAACACCGGCGCCGTCTTTGATTCATTCTGATACCAAAAAAAGTCAACTGCATAAATAGCCCTGTATCCATTGCAAACATATTTTATTATAAGTCTTAAAATGTCCATAACATAAAATCATTGTCAGCATACCATAGTTTGACTTGTACTGCGCTGCGCTGATTTCTAAAGACTGCGGCGATAGCGTTTTGCGCTCAAACACACTAAGAGAGAGCTTACGAATGGTCCAGACCAACCTTACGAAAGTGTGACTCACCCTCAATTTCCACCGACTGCGGAACGGCGGCGGAGTCAATCGGTTTTCATTCAAGTCAATGTGTGTATTTACACTGACTGCGCTCCGAATCCGTCACAGCTCCGGCCATCCGCAGCCCTCCGGCACAAATACGCAGAGCTTCTATTTTTGACGGATGCCGGACAGCTCCGCAGGGCGGAGCCATGACTTTATCGCGTGATCATACCTGAATTCGCGAGATCTCGTGTTTTTTCCCTTTATTAAATCTTTGCAATACAAACATTACAAAGTCATTAATATAGAAACAACAAATATAGACAAGAACAGAGACAGGGGGAGTTAAATGGTAAAGTATATGGTATAATATCACGCTGAACAGATCCTGCATCGTAGCTCCGTCGAGTTCATCATCTAAAAGCTTTATTTTTACCATCTTATTCCTATTTATATAATATAACTTATTAGTTTTACATAGGAATACTTTACCGTGACGATTATTGAGCAGTACTACCACGTGAAACTATTTATCACTAATAAACACCCATTGTTAGCATATAGCCCGCTAGCATCCACACGGTGGAGGCTGAAGCTAGCATTTTCCGATCTAATGGCGGATTCATCTGATATATGCTTTTCTGACCTATCCTCACCTGAGCGGGAAGCTGTGGAGGAGTTGTTTCCCGGTTTTAGCAGATCCAAGGCGAGGTACAGCGCCCACTTCACCCTGCCTTCCGACGTCCACAAGCGAGCAACAAACATGCATTCCACGCGATGCAGCTTCACGGACCGTGAACGACATGAAAGCGATCGGGAAGCTGTGGAGGAACCGCTGCCCGGCCTTCGCAGATTCAGCAAGCCAAACATCACCCTGGCCCCAGACGTTCGCAGGCGACCGAGGCGTGTCACAACCGAACACCCCACGCGATGCAGCTCCGGGGACCGCGTTCGGGTAAACGAAGACGCCATCGCCCAGCATGAAAGCGGTAAGACTCCGCTTGTTATTGTAACATGTACTACTTGCCACATGTATAGTTTAGCTTCTGCTGTTAGCATAGAGGGGTTTACATGCACTAAGTGTATTGAAGTATTAAGGTTAACTGAGAAGGTTGCTGAACTAGAATCGCGCATCCGAACGCTAGTTGAGGATAGCAAAACCGCTAATGTTACTGTCGCAAATAATCTATCGAGCGAAAAGACTAATGGCTCGGTTCCGACATCAGATGCTAATATAAATATTACAAATACTGTATCGAGCGCGCATAGTGTTTATCAAAATACACATGGCTCGGTTCCGTCATCAGAGTCAAGTCGGCGGTCAAACTGGGTGACTGTTAGGCGGCATAGTCATATAAGGCGTCCTTCTAAGACCCATAACGTAACGACAATTTCTAACAGATTCGATCCCCTAAGGAGTATACCAGCTGAAACACCTTTTAAAAGTGCCCTGGTCATTGGAGATTCTATACTCAGGAACACTAACATTGAGGCACCAAACACCATAGTCGACTGTATACCGGGAGCCAGAACGTCTGACATTAGATCCAAACTTAAAGTGCTGGCTAATGCTAAGCGGAAGTTTTCTAAGATTGTTATTCACGCCGGCACGAATGACACTAGGCTCCGCCAGTCGGAAATCACCAAAGATAATATTAAGGAGATGTGTGAAATTGCAAAAACAATGTCAGACAATGTAATATGCTCTGGTCCCCTCCCCGCCTACCGGGGAGATGAAACACATAGTAGATTAGTGTCTCTCAATGGATGGATGTCAAAGTGGTGCCCTCAGCATAACGTAGGGTTTATAGACAATTGGAAGCATTTCTGGGGAAGACCATTTCTCCTAACCCGAGATGGCCTTCATCCGTCATCGGAAGGAAGTGCTATACTCACTAAAAATCTGATCAATAGTCTTAATCCTGATAAAGTCTGACTATCCAGGGCCCAGGTCAGGAAACAGACGAATAGGCTTAACCGTCCATCTGTTAGCTGCCGTGATATGTCAAGACCACTTATATCCCAGCACTTCGAGTCAATCTTACCGAAATATCAGCACATTTCAACTGTATCTGTTCCCCGAACAAATAAATACAGGGCACCGCTTGTTACATCTGGTACAAATCTGATTCAAATAAAATTAGAAAACAATACATTAACAGATGAATCTCGAATGTTAAAATTCGGCCTTCTTAACATTAGATCGCTTACCAATAAAGAACCTATTGTCAATGAAATAATTACAGACCAAAACTTAGATGTACTCTGTTTAACAGAAACCTGGCTTAAAGCAGACGACTACATTAGTTTAAATGAATCCACCCCACAAGACTATTATTATAAACACGAACCTCGATTAAAGGGGAGAGGGGGTGGTGTAGCTACAATATACAACACAATTTTTAAAGTAAACCAAAAATCTGAGCTAAAATTTAAATCATTTGAAGTAATGTTGTTAAATATGGAAATAACTGATCGTAACCACAAACAGCTTTCTTTTGCTTTAGCGACAATCTATAGACCACCGGGCCACCATGCAGATTTCCTTAATGAAATAGCAGATTTCCTATCTGAGCTTGTAGTCACTGTAGATAAAGCTCTTATTGTTGGTGATTTTAATGTCCATGTGGACAACCCAAAAGACGCGTTAGGACGTGCGTTTATAGATGTTCTAAATTCTCTCAATATTAGACAAAACGTGACAGGGCCAACGCATACTCGTAATCACACATTAGACTTAATTCTGTCACTCGGACTCAATATTAATGACGTCGAAATATCACCTCAGAGTGCTGCAGTTTCTGACCATTACCTTGTGTCATACACTGTACTTCTAGATAGGATCACTCAATCTACAACATGCTACCGACTAGCCAGAACAATTATTTCCACCACTAAAGATAGCTTTATTAGCACTCTTCCAGACCTGTCCCAAATGAAACATGTAGCAGATAACTGTGACGATCTAGATATTGAAATAGAAAACCTAAACAATGTCTGTTCTAACACATTGGATGCCGTTGCTCCATTCGAAAAAAGAGATTCAAAGAAAAACCGCCAGCTCCATGGTATGACCATCACACAGCAGCCCTTAAAAAGGCAGCTAGAAAAATGGAAAGAAATTATAGAAGCACAAAGTTAGAAGTATGGCGCGCAGCATGGAAACAGAGTGTTAAACACTACAGACAGGCTATTAAAACCGCCAGATCTACATATCTTAGCAAGCTTATAAATGAGAATCATAATAACCCTCGTTTCCTCTTTAGCACAGTTGCGAAACTGACTAGAAACAAAGAACAAACAGAAACCAATAGTAAACTTCAACACAATAGTAACGACTTCATGAACTTCTTTTCTAACAAAATTTCGGCTATTAGGGAAAACATCGTAGCTACCCAGGCAGCCACCACTCTACCCATTAGTTCACTTAACACTAGACTACCATACGAACATCTTGATTCATTTAAACCTACTACAATAGATGAGCTCTCTAAACTAGTCACATCATCCAAATCATCGTCCTGTATATTAGACCCCGTTCCCACAAAACTACTTAAAGAAGTATTCCCTGTAGTGTCAACCCCGGTTCTAAACATCTTTAACTCATCGCTAGAAATAGGATACGTTCCAACAGCTTTCAAACTAGCAGTTATTAAACCGCTGATTAAAAAACCACAGCTTGACCAAGGAGAACTTAATAACTTTAGACCAATCTCAAATCTCCCTTTTCTTTCGAAAATATTAGAAAAGGTAGTGGCAAGCCAGTTACGCACATTCTTGACAAATAATAGTACATATGAAAAGTTCCAATCAGGATTCAGGCCCCACCATAGCACAGAGACAGCGTTGCTTAGAGTTACAAATGACCTCCTATTAACATCCGATCGTGGTGAAATCTCAATTCTTATATTACTAGACCTTAGTGCAGCATTTGACACAATAGACCACAGAATCCTACTCAATAGACTAGAAAACTATGTTGGTATCAGTGGTCAGGCGCTAGCCTGGTTTAGGTCATATCTAACCAATCGCTATCACTTTGTTTATGTAAATGAGGAAGAGTCATATCACTCCCTGGTTAAATACGGTGTACCGCAGGGATCAGTTTTAGGTCCTATCCTGTTCTCGTTATACATGTTACCCCTAGGAGACATTATCAGGAAACATAACATAAGTTTTCACTGCTATGCGGATGATACCCAGCTTTACATCTCCTCGCATCCCAGCGAAACACGCACGTTTTCTAAGCTAAAAGACTGCATTAGCGATGTTAGTGACTGGATGGCACATAACTTTCTTAAGCTCAACTCCAATAAGACAGAGGTACTTATTATGTTTGTGGCGATTTGGTTCAATAATATGTCAGATTACAAATTGTACATAGATGGCTGTACTGTGGTGCCATCTTCCACGGTTAGGAACTTAGGTGTGATGTTCGACAGCAACTTATCCTTTGATAGTCATATCGCCAACGTCTGCCGCACAGCATTCTTCCATCTTAGAAATATCTCAAAAATACGCCATATACTGTCTACATCTGACGCAGAGAAGCTTATTCATGCCTTTATGACCTCTAGAATAGACTATTGTAACTCGCTACTCGGGGGATGCCATTCAAATCAGATCAACAAGCTTCAGCTAGTTCAAAACGCTTCTGCAAGGGTACTTACTCGATCTAAGAAGTATGACCACATAAGCCCAATTCTGGCATCTTTACACTGGCTACCAGTTAAATATCGCATCCAATTTAAAATATCACTAATCACCTACAAAGCTTTAAATGGCTTAGCACCCTCATATCTTAGAGAATTACTATCAGAATACAATCCATCACGCACACTATGGTCGCAAAATTCTGGCCTATTGATTATCCCTAGACTATCAAAAGTGTCTAAAAGTGGAAGATCCTTTTCCTACTTAGCCCCTAAGCTCTGGAATGATTTACCAACCGATGTCCGAGAATCAGACACAGTCGATCATTTTAAATCTAGACTTAAAACTTTTCTCTTCAACAAAGCATTCGCATAATTTGTCTAGTAAAGGTTCTTAACTCGCAATAGTTATTTTCACGGAACAAAGCACTCACGGTCATAACACAGACCAACCAAATAAATAAATAAAAACCTTTTCTGCATGAACACTTAAAATGAATTGCATTAAATAGTTTGCCACCGTTTGCCACTGAACCTGCATTAACGACGACAGTGGGGCTTCCGGCCTTAGTCAAACGGTTTGGCACGTATGGTCAGGTTGCGATTTTGGTGCTTTCGTGTGTCTTGTGAATAGTATGCCATACAGACCCGTTTGCCACTGAACCTGCATTAACGACGACAGTGGGGCCTCCAGCCTTAGTCAAACGGGTTGGTATGTATGGTCGGGTTGCGTTTTTCGCGCTTTCGTGTGTCTTGTGAATAGTATGCCATACATACCCGTTTGCCACTGAACCTGCATTAACGACGACAGTGGGGCCTCCAGCCTTAGTCAAACGGGTTGGCACGTATGGTCGGGTTGCGATTTTGGCGCTATCGTAAGTCTTATGAATAGTATGCCATACAGACCCGTTTGCCACTGAACCTGCATTAACGACGACAGTGGGGCCTCCAGCCTTAGTCAAACGGGTTGGCACGTATGGTCGGGTTGCGTTTTTCGCGCTTTCGCGCTTTCGTGTGTCTTGTGAATAGTATGCCATACAGACCCGTTTGCCACTGAACCTGCATTAACGACGACAGTGGGGCCCCTCAGCCTTAGTCAAACGGGTTGGCACGTATGGTCGGGTTGCGATTTTGGCGCTATCGTAAGTCTTATGAATAGTATGCCATACAGACCCGTTTGCCACTGAACCTGCATTAACGACGACAGTGGGGCTTCCGGCCTTAGTCAAACGGGTTAACACGTATGGTCGGGTTGCGATGTTTTTGGCGTTTTCTCCTGGTCCTGTAAATGGTATACAATATAGACCCGTTTGCCACTGAACCTGCATTAACGACGACAGTGGGGCTTTAGGCCTTAGTCAAACGGGTCGTCAGGTTTCATTTTCTCTTAAAGATCGGAAGGTGACCCTTATTTACCATATATACCCTCGCATTGGGCCCCCAATTTGCTAAATCCTCAACTGTGGATAACATAATTATGCCGCAATATTTAGTCTGTCTGGAACTAAGCTGAGTTAAACCACATCACTGTGTGACACTTCAATACATATGAACGGCCGCTACGCTAATACGATTTTGTTTTTCTCTCCCTGTCTCGTCCTCGACCCGAGGACGGGACAAACAGACCCAGTCCCGGTAGATGTGAAAGTCGGCACACCTCTGATCTACTGGCTGTCCTTCAACGTTATGCCCAGCTGATACCTGACCAACGATCACCGGCAGAACCGCTTTATCTCCGCTAAATCTCCATTTCCGTTCTCCCAAGGGTTTTTCCCTCCTAGGACTTATTTTTCCTCGGATAAAAGCCCGGGGTTTTTTTTTCTCCTAGGGGGTTTTTCACCCCGGGGAGGCAGCCTTTTTGGGCTTTACCAAGCTTCCTCTTCTATTCGTTGCTTTAGTAATACGTGCAATTATAATATTGAGTCATAGCCGCAGCAAATTTAACTGCTCATGCTATCATGTATTTTGTTGTGCTATCTGTCGTTTTCTGTGCTTTTCACTGCTTCTATTTATGTAAAGCTGCTTTGAAACAATTGACTTTTGTGAAAAGCGCTATATAAATAAAATTGAATTGAATTAAATTGAATTAATAAATACATTAAAAATAGAGCATAAATAAATGGTTTTAGCAGCTTTCTTATTTTTTGAATTTTGGATGGATTTGTGGTACTGCTCTTTCTACGCGAGATCTCGTGTGGTGATCTGGGCTGGTTTGTAAAAACGTCATAATTCAAGTCATAATTGGCGGAGACAGAACTAGGTATCGCGCGATCATCACGTGAATTTGCGAGACCTCATATGTCCTCGTCACTTTAGCACGCAGCCGCTCTGCAACCAATACGGAACAGGTGGGTATTGGCGGACGGCAGAGTGCGGAGCCGTAACGCAGCGGAGCAGATCTGCAGCCGCTCCACAGTCGGTGGAAATCCGGCGTTACAGAAGATATACTTAGTGTAACAGCATGAATGAGGTAAGTGGTGGTGAGTGACACCCGTGATGACCAATCAGCAGTGAGTATTGGCTATATTAGAGCTGGTTGGCTTTAGCTTGGTATGCGTCACGTCCGGACCCTCCCCTTTTCGCTGTGTTGATGGTGGCTTACGGTATGTGTTGTTGTTGTTACGTAGCATGCTGCTAACTCTTCACTATGCATATAACACTTACGATTTGCGCGCTATATTGCAGCTTGGCTTTCCATCCGTGCAGTGGTGTTGTTACTACAATCTAGCCCTCCTGTTCTTCTTGATGTAGTTTTACGGTTGCTTTAGCGAGGAGCTGTTGACTGCCCTTTCCGGTAAGTGAGCGCTGTTTTTGTATCACAAGGTCAGGTATATTTAAAAAGGGCTGAATGATTAAAGGGTGGGTTTTTGGTAATGTGTAGTCCCTGTATTCCAGCGTAACCGTGGGTGATCTGAATGCTGTGCATGCTTGGCTGTGGCTCGATACTGAAGCCTACCTAAAACTTTTTATCTATCCGCTTGTGGTAAGTCGAGGTAAGGGTATTAGTGGGGAATTTTAATTGTAATCTGGGATCTGCAATGTTACAGTCTGTGTTTGTTTATATTTTGTAGGATTCTCCCTTTCACTTTGGCTGATTATACATTTCAGCTTTAGTTTCATTTCCTACCGCCGCTGTGTGCTGCATAAACTTTGCTAAATTGCACAGTATTATGCTGGGAATTGTTGCTGCTGTCTGGTTTCTGTGAAGTGTTCCGTTATATGGAAACGTCCAGCTGAGCGGGGAATCGCGTAGCATACTCGAGCTGAGCGTCTGTGTTTGTTGGTCTCAATTGTAGCCTTACTGCTGCTGCTTAACTTTTGTTTTCGTTTCTTTTTTTTGAATAATTGTATGTGGATTTTTGCATTCGTTATTAGTTAGTTTAAATTGTATTTCTTTATTTTGTTCTTGTTTAAAGATTTGTGTAATGGAGTGGGTTGTGACTTTTGTGATTTATTTTGTGTATGTCTGACCAATATTCTTTTTGATATTTATTTTGTGTTTAATTTTCGTTCAGGAGCTGAGGTCCCCACGGGTGAAGGATCTGGTGGTGGTGGTTGTACTATCCCAACGTTTGCTGTGTTACACCTTTTTGGAGTGTATGATTTGTAATCTAAGTTCACGGTGTGGTGTGTATGTGAAGTGTGCTCTTTGACAACGTGCGCCGGTGATCACTCCTGTGGGTAACCTCAGCCCTGTATGTTGTATTTGTTTTGATTTATTCTTTATTCAGCTGCCACTTACCGCATAACTTGCAGTAAGAATATTGTTGAAATCTGAAGTGATGCGATCCGTCTTGTCTTGACATTGAACTGATTGGAGGTGTAACATACTCCTTTTAAAGAAAAATTAACTGTTCTATATTTTTTATTATTGATTAATAAATTTTGTATTTTTGATACTCATGTTCTCTGTCTGCCTTTAATTATATATGAGAAGTGAACCTGTGTGACCTAGTGGTCATTTTTGTTTCCTGGGTAGTTCCCAGGTGGCGTAGTCAAATTCCTCTGCAAGTAGGTGAACTTGCATTGATAGCTGTAGAGCGTCACTTCGCCACATTTGGCGTAGTCTCGGCAGGGTCTCTATTGTGTAGTGCAGAGACGTGAGTATCATTTTGTGGTTAGTGTTGGTATTTTGTGTGTCTGTTTTTGTTTTCTTTTTCTCTTTTTTTTTGCAGAAACCAGGCAGCAGTATTCTATTTTGTGAGTTAATGTGAGGAACATCCCCACTGGGTCTTGTATTTTCTTCAGTAGTGGTGAGTGCTTGTGCGTTTTACCATTATGGATGATGAATTGCGTGAGTTGAGAGAATTGGTTGCCCAGTTAAAGGCAGATAATGAAAGATTGCGACAGGAACCAGTGGCGAGTGCTCCGCCTGGCCCTTCTAATGTACCAATTCCAGCCACCGGAGATCCCCCACTCACTGGTGCGGGTGCATCAGCGACGGATCGATTTGTCTTTGTCCCTCGGGATCGTAGGTGCCCAAAATTTAATGGTAGGTCTGGCATTACGATCGATGAATGGGTAGAAGAGGCTGAGGCCTGTATGCGACTTCGCCATCTCTCTACAACTGATCAGGCATTTTTTTTGGCTGATCATTTGGAGGGTGAGGCGAGAGAGGAGATTCGTTATCGGCCAAGGGATGAGAGGGAGGATCCAAACAAAATTATTCAAGCGTTGCGTGAGTTGTATGGTTGCACGAGTTCTTATGTGGCTCTTCAGGAGTCCTTTTTTTCCAGGAAACAACAGGACGGGGAGACTTTGTTAGAGTTCTCCCTGGCCCTGTTGAATCTCCTGGAAAAGGTGAAAACTCAATCACCCCATGGTATGCCAAATGCAGACATTTTATTGCGGGATCAATTTGTGGAACATGTGAGTGATGGTGCCCTACGACGTGAGCTGAAACAATTAGTCCGTCGCCAACCCACTATTAAATTACTGGATGTCCGCAGTGAAGCTATGCGTTGGGAACGTGAGGGAATGCCTGGGGGGTCACGCGGTCGAAGTCAATCGGTTCCATCTGCGTATGGCATTCAGTATGGGGTACAGGGACATCAGCATACCCATAGTAATATCTCGTCGACTTCTGAATTGAGTGAATTGCGTGAAATGCTAAAAAAGCAGCAGCTACAATTAAATCAATTAACTCAAAGTGTGGCTCAGATTCAAAACCCCCCTTCACGGTCGCAAGCACCTAGGCTGAGTCAGATTATTTGTAGAAGGTGCCAGCAGCCTGGTCATTTTGCCAGAGATTGCGATCGGGAACGGAGGCCTTCCCATTTTCCCGCCTCGCGTGTAGATACAGCATCAACTAGGGGTGGGCAGTCACAGTCCAGGCAACCGTCGGAAAACTAGTTCCCGCTGAGCTGCAGAGCCACAGCTCGGTCGGGGAAAGGACAGGCTCGGGTGCTTTTGGTAATTTAGATTTTATGTCTCGTCTCATGTCAAAGTGTCCGCAACTCGACGTGCGTATGGGTGGGGTGAGTGTACCTTGCCTGGTGGACACTGGTTCTATGGTGTCCACCATTACGGAGAGTTGTTTCGTGACAAATTTTGGGTCGAGGGGTCAAGAACAACTTAGGTCGTGCCATTGGTTACAGCTTCGGGCCGCCAACGGTCTCTCAATTCCTTACATTGGTTATTTGGAACTTGACGTACAGCTTTGTGGGCGGGTAATTTTGGGTTGTGGAGTGCTGGTTGTCAAAGATCCTCCAGGTAGTTTGTGTGCTCTGGTTCCTGGGGTTCTTGGAATGAATGTCCTGAGCCGCTGCTACCGGGAGCTCTTTGGCCAGCATGGCCCAAGTCTTTTTGATTTACCCGGCGTGTCACAGGCCCCCACTTCGGTTTTTCAGGCACTACAGTATTGCCATCATGTTGAAATTCAATCAAGTCCAAATCAGGGGGGTCGAGTTAAGGTGCGGGGACATCGGACGTGTCGCATCCCAGGGGGCACCATGAAATTGGTTGCCGTAACATGCTCTGCGCAATACTCAAGCGGTACGGTACTTTTTGAGCCACCAGATACTGGTCTCCCAGCCGGTTTGCTGGCATCTCCTGCTTTGGTACAAGTGGACCGGGGTACAGCCTATGTGCCTGTGGTTAATGTAGGCACAATGGATGTAATGATGTATGCTAGTACAGTTATAGGCACTATTAATCATGTTTACGTGGTTAGTTTACCCCCAGGGGTCACTGAGGTTCAGGAAGTCCCGGCTAGGGTGAGTTCTCAATTAGTGGAGGCGTCCCCTTCGGTGCAGGAGCAGATTAGTGAAATCGATTTATCTGTGCTGTCAGTGGAGGAGCAATCCAAGGTAAAGACCCTATTGCATAAGTACTCATCTGTGTTTTCCTTGCATGATGGGGATTTAGGATGTACCAATCTTATTTCACACGAGATCCCTTTGTTTGATGAGGTCCCTGTGCGGCAGCGATACAGGCGTATTCCCCCCTCTGAGTACGAGGTAGTTAAGGCACACATTAACCAGTTGTTGGAAGCTCGCATAATTCGAGAAAGCTGTAGTCCTTACGCTTCACCAATCGTTTTGGTTAAGAAAAAGGACGGTAGTCTACGCATGTGCGTGGACTACCGTCATTTAAATTCAAAGACACGGAAGGATGCCTTCCCCCTACCCCGTATTGAGGAGACGTTGGACTCGCTGGCAGGGGCCTGTTGGTTCTCCACCATGGACCTTGCCAGCGGGTACAATCAGGTCCCGGTAAGTGAGGTAGACCGCCCAAAGACAGCTTTCTGCACTCCGTTCGGGCTTTTTGAATGGAATCGGATGCCGTTCGGGCTGTGCAACGCCCCCAGCACCTTCCAGAGATTGATGGAACGGTTGTTTGGGGACCAACAGTGCCAGTCCCTCCTTTTGTACCTTGATGATATTGTTGTGTTCTCCTCCTCAGTTGACCAACATTTAGCTCGAATGGAGGTAGTTTTACATCGGTTGTGCAGGGAAGGGTTGAAGGCCAAATTGTCAAAGTGTGCCTTTTTCAGACGAGAGGTGCAGTACTTGGGTCATGTGATCTCGTCAGAAGGGGTCTCCACAGACCCAGGTAAGATTGAGGCAGTTTCTCAGTGGCCGCTGCCGACTAGTGTGTCAGGGTTGCGGTCATTTTTGGGGTTTGCTAGCTATTACCGCCGATTTGTGGAGGGGTTTGCGAAGTTGGCCGCCCCCCTCCACGGATTGGTGGCTGAGCTGGCAACTCCAAAGCGGACAAAGCGTGAGTCTCGGGAGTTTGCGGAGGCGTGGTCTACTGAGTGCCAGAGTAGCTTTGAGGAGTTAAAGTGTAGACTGACAACAGCCCCTGTACTTGCCTATGCTGACTTTACACTCCCTTTTATTTTGGAGGTAGATGCCAGCCATGGAGGTTTAGGGGCAGTTCTTTCCCAAGAACAACAAGGTAAGGTGCGTCCCATCGCTTATGGTAGTCGAGGTTTGAGGCCCACTGAGCGCAATACTTCTAATTACAGTTCTATGAAACTGGAATTTCTTGCGCTCAAGTGGGCCATGACCGAAAAATTTCGTGAATATCTATTAGGACAGAAGTGTATAGTCTACACTGACAATAACCCCCTTAGCTACCTGACCTCAGCCAAGTTGGGTGCCATGGAACAGCGTTGGGCTGCCCAGTTGGCTGCTTTTGACTTCGAGCTGAAATATAGGTCAGGTAAGAGCAATCGCAATGCTGACGCTCTGTCCCGTCAAAACCCCCCTGGGGTAGCAGAAATTCAGGATTGGTACCTGGGTGCGGCTGTTCCAGCTGCCTTGCGTCAAGCTGGCCAAGAGGGATTGGTGACTCGGGTAAATCAAATTGTATCATTTCCCGGTAACTCCACTAGTGATATGTCCATTAAGCAGCAGGCCGATTTGGTTATTGGAGAGATTCTGGTGTTCTGGAGGCGTAAATTGCCACCTAGTTCTGAAGAACGTAGGAAACTCTCTAGGGCTACGGTGATCTTGTTGCGGCAGTGGAGCCGCCTGGTGGAGATTGAGGGTGTGCTTTATCGTCGGGTGTATCGCCCAGATGGTGGGGAAGAGGTCCTGCAGGTGCTATTACCGGCGGCCATGAAGCCTGAGGTGTTGACGCAGCTGCACCAGCTGCATGGGCACCAGGGGGTGGAGCGCACTACGCAGCTGGTGTGGCAACGGTGCTACTGGCCCGGGATGTCGGTGGATATTGCTCAGTGGTGTCAGGAGTGCGAGCGGTGCCAGTGTGCCAAAGGGGTTCAGCATGCCCCCGCTGCCTTCATGGGGCATCTGTTGGCCGCACGGCCAAATGAGATCCTAGCATTGGATTTCACAGTGTTAGAGCCCTCGAGCTCTGGTCTGGAGAATGTGTTGGTTATGACCGACATTTTTACTAAATATACCTTGGCTGTACCCACCAGGGACCAACGAGCGGAGACGGTGGCGCAGGTTTTGGTAAATGAATGGTTTTGCAGGTTAGGCGTACCAAGTCGCATCCATTCAGACCAGGGCCGTAATTTCGAGTCGGGTCTCATTCAGCAGCTTTGTGGTTTATACGGAGTCGAAAAATCGCGCACTACACCATACCACCCGGCTGGTAACGGCCAGTGTGAACGTTTTAATAGGACGTTGCACGATTTGTTGCGCACTTTACCAGTGGCGAAAAAAAGGGATTGGCCATCTTGCCTCCCTCAGGTTTTGTTTGCGTATAATACTACCCCTCACCAAAGCACAGGAGAATGCCCTTACTACTTGATGTTCGGGCAGGAGCCTAGACTTCCGGTTGACTTCCTGCTTGGTAGGGTTGAGGAACCGCTGGCTGGTAGTGTCCATCGGTGGGTCCTGGAGCACCAGGATCGGTTGCAGGTGGCTTTTGAGGGTGCTCGTGAGCGGTTGGGGGTTGCAGCCAATCGCCGAAAAGCACGCCATGATCTACAGGTACGAGAATCTGTACTGAAGGAGGGTCAGTTGGTATATCTCCGCAATTACAGCGTGAGAGGTCGAAACAAAATCCATGACCAGTGGAGCTCTGTGTTGCATCAGGTCATCAAGGCACCCACAGAGGGAGGTGTGGTGTACACCATTGCCCCTACTACAGATTTAGACAAATTGAAGCATGTGCACCGATCTTTATTAAAGCCACAGATTGGTAGGAGCCATTTCCCTGTCCTGCAGGATGTGCCATTAGTGGAACCTGTGCAGCTACGGGAGGATGACTTGGATGAGGGTGATTTATTCGTTTTGGTGTCTGAAACTGCTCTGGGTACTAGTGGTTCAGCACCGCAGGGTACGGTCCAGCCTGCCCCTCAAGAGTTTGGCGTAGCTCCGGAAGTAGAAGGAATTTCTGGGACAGGGGTAACCATGCAGCCAGTACTGAATCCCCTGTTAAGTTCTGGGGATCCTCCCGTAAGTTCTGTGGTAGCAGGGGAAAGTATGGTGAGGAGGACTGGAAGGCGTACTGCCGGGCAGCACTCTAATGTACACCACCTCCCACGGTCAGTGGGGGAAGGTACTGTGTCTAGTATCGTGAGTAGTGCAGTTGGTGCTCTGTTTCGTCCATGGGATTGAAGGGTTAGGGGGCAGGTTTTTGCGTAACTCATCGTCGGGGCGACGATGCAGAAGCTGGGGGTGGATTGTAACAGCATGAATGAGGTAAGTGGTGGTGAGTGACACCCGTGATGACCAATCAGCAGTGAGTATTGGCTATATTAGAGCTGGTTGGCTTTAGCTTGGTATGCGTCACGTCCGGACCCTCCCCTTTTCGCTGTGTTGATGGTGGCTTACGGTATGTGTTGTTGTTGTTACGTAGCATGCTGCTAACTCTTCACTATGCATATAACACTTACGATTTGCGCGCTATATTGCAGCTTGGCTTTCCATCCGTGCAGTGGTGTTGTTACTACAATCTAGCCCTCCTGTTCTTCTTGATGTAGTTTTACGGTTGCTTTAGCGAGGAGCTGTTGACTGCCCTTTCCGGTAAGTGAGCGCTGTTTTTGTATCACAAGGTCAGGTATATTTAAAAAGGGCTGAATGATTAAAGGGTGGGTTTTTGGTAATGTGTAGTCCCTGTATTCCAGCGTAACCGTGGGTGATCTGAATGCTGTGCATGCTTGGCTGTGGCTCGATACTGAAGCCTACCTAAAACTTTTTATCTATCCGCTTGTGGTAAGTCGAGGTAAGGGTATTAGTGGGGAATTTTAATTGTAATCTGGGATCTGCAATGTTACAGTCTGTGTTTGTTTATATTTTGTAGGATTCTCCCTTTCACTTTGGCTGATTATACATTTCAGCTTTAGTTTCATTTCCTACCGCCGCTGTGTGCTGCATAAACTTTGCTAAATTGCACAGTATTATGCTGGGAATTGTTGCTGCTGTCTGGTTTCTGTGAAGTGTTCCGTTATATGGAAACGTCCAGCTGAGCGGGGAATCGCGTAGCATACTCGAGCTGAGCGTCTGTGTTTGTTGGTCTCAATTGTAGCCTTACTGCTGCTGCTTAACTTTTGTTTTCGTTTCTTTTTTTTGAATAATTGTATGTGGATTTTTGCATTCGTTATTAGTTAGTTTAAATTGTATTTCTTTATTTTGTTCTTGTTTAAAGATTTGTGTAATGGAGTGGGTTGTGACTTTTGTGATTTATTTTGTGTATGTCTGACCAATATTCTTTTTGATATTTATTTTGTGTTTAATTTTCGTTCAGGAGCTGAGGTCCCCACGGGTGAAGGATCTGGTGGTGGTGGTTGTACTATCCCAACGTTTGCTGTGTTACACCTTTTTGGAGTGTATGATTTGTAATCTAAGTTCACGGTGTGGTGTGTATGTGAAGTGTGCTCTTTGACAACGTGCGCCGGTGATCACTCCTGTGGGTAACCTCAGCCCTGTATGTTGTATTTGTTTTGATTTATTCTTTATTCAGCTGCCACTTACCGCATAACTTGCAGTAAGAATATTGTTGAAATCTGAAGTGATGCGATCCGTCTTGTCTTGACATTGAACTGATTGGAGGTGTAACATACTCCTTTTAAAGAAAAATTAACTGTTCTATATTTTTTATTATTGATTAATAAATTTTGTATTTTTGATACTCATGTTCTCTGTCTGCCTTTAATTATATATGAGAAGTGAACCTGTGTGACCTAGTGGTCATTTTTGTTTCCTGGGTAGTTCCCAGGTGGCGTAGTCAAATTCCTCTGCAAGTAGGTGAACTTGCATTGATAGCTGTAGAGCGTCACTTCGCCACATTAGCGTACGAACGTTTTGGGAATCGTGCCATAGAGTTAAGAGAGAGGTTAAGGAATGGGTTAAGAACTACTATAAGAACGTTTTGGGGAACCTTGCTCTGGTCCATGCAAGGAGGATTTCATTGTTCTTTTTTTCCCCTTCGTCTGCATCTTCTTCCAGAAACCTGTGAGTAAATGCAGAACAATACTTTTGCATTACTTTCACCAAAATAACAGCAGAAGTTTGACTTTGAAATATTATTTAATTAATAATGTACATCTCGCAAATGTATCTGCAGTTATCTCAACCATCAAATAACTTTACAGCAACAGGCTTGCGTGGTAACGTAATTCTAAAAGTAGCTCGGTAGCTAACAGTTGTTTTATTTTGAGAACAGCCAACTTATATGTCATTGTCTATCTAACGTTATTTTGCTAACTTTACTGTTAACAACTGTGTCACTATGTAAAGGCTACTGTGTGATCAGAAACGAGTATTAGCAAAAGTCTTACCTCTAACGTAGAGGAACGTGTTTGATACCAGATGGCCCCGGCTGTTCGTCATCTGTGAAGGTAAATATGGACGGAATTGCAGTGTCCTTTAGCGTGTTTCGCTTCATTCCGAGTGGGTTCGATGTCTTCATGCTTGAAATGGAGACTGCAAACCCTCAGGTTTTTCAATTTTAACGCATCGGTGTCTTCTCGAAACTTTGGTTGGTTGATAGCCCGCAGCCATTGTTTACACCGCGGCAAATTGTGAAAACTTACTGCTTGTCCTTTCCCGGTTTTGTTTGAACATCCCGGTACAACGCAACTTATCACCATTTCGATGTGGAAAAGGTAGTATTTATAATAATATATCAACTAAATCGTTGCAGACGTGTCTGTAGAAGTTGTATTTAGCCTAGTTGAATCTCCCTCACTCCTGCCGTCTCGAACCGGTAGGCGTGACTAGGGAGTGGCCTCGTAGAGCAGCGAAGCAATGCATTCTGGGATTTGGTGTTTTTCATCCACATTAGCCAAAAACCAAATTTTCTGGCTTTTCTCTCCCTAGAAGGCACCAATTTCTAAAATAACTTCACACTTCTACTACATATGTGACCCAATTTAATAATATATTCAAATTTAAATTGGCTGAAGAATTCCTTTAAATGGTAAACTAACTTGGCTTGCTGCTTTCAAAGGTAGCCACTTCGTTCAACCATTCCAAAGACAAATAAACCTCTTGACTTCCTTTTGAGGAAGTGTTTTGAAAGAAGAAACTTGAATGTAACTTTAATTACATCCAATTCCAATTCAGGGAGCAAATGTTGCTTTGGAGTTTAGTATTCAATAATAAATCAGTATTAAATACCCCCACTAATTATTCAATAATTCTTGTGTGCCAGATTATCAAAATTCAAATATGCTACCAAAGAGTTTACTAAAAGAGCACAACATTGTTTACAAGAACATATACTTCCTCATAAATCTAGTGACTTATTTATACTCTCAAAATGCACCACATTGATATATTCACCTTTAAATGCACAAAGTGTCTGAATTTGTTCTCACTGATGGTTTTCTTTGTGGCATTTAGTACAAAAGTGTTTTTAAAAAAAATAATAGTATATTCTTCAATTTTACTACAAGTATGCAACTAATCATAATTAATAATTGTGTTTTCTGTAAAAAAAATTTTTATAGATTGATAGCCCTATTTAGATGGTTTCTCAGGGGAATGTCTGTAAAAATATTTGCAAACTCGAAGCGTGGTCTAAAAGGATCTGCAGAGTGACTTTATCATTAATCCCTTTAATAAACGCAGAAATGCGGATTCTGACTGCAATTAAATTATCACAAGACATTTGTGTTTGTCAAAGAACAGTAGGTAATTCGGTCGGTAATTTTTACAGGGGTGCTTTGAAAAAAATAACGGTAAAAGTTACGGTTTAAGTTTTTGAGTCAATTGCATTCCGCTTTCTGCTGACGATTTCAACTAAATATCGTATTCTTTAACTAACTTAAAGTTTTTTTTAATTAGAATGTAAATACCTTTTAGAGGAAACAGAATTGTGTGATTTAAATCATGCATTTGACGGTCTGGTCTGACGGCAAAAGATTTTCACAACTTTTCTGATCAGATTCAGACCCAAGGCACGTTAAAATATCTTTAAATTATTGTATTTTATTGACGTTTGACCTTACACTTCTAAAGTTTATCAGTAGAATATCATCTTTTGCATACAATGTTGTCAATAGTAATGCTGTGTAACTTACCATTAGTTATTAGATGCTATGTAGCTTAGAGCTAACATTTAGGGTTTTGCCAAAAAGAAGTTACTGTCATATTGGTGATTGATAATATTGACTTTAACCATACATATATGTCAACAATCATTTTGGTACACTGTAAATTATTTTATCATAAATTGCTGCATTAAATTCAATCTAACTACTTATATAGTATTTGCAATGATAGAAAATATGCACAAATTAATTTAGTTTTATGATTGATGTCCAAGTTGCAGCATACAGTTTTATGTGGCTAAATCTAACTGTGCATTCAGACTGCCACCGGCGAGAGTGTCAATAAAAGCTCTGGCTGCCCTGACAACGACGCTAAAGAAAAGTTGTAGTGGACGCTCTGACGCTCGAAAGCATTAGGCTTGTTTGAGATGCAGCTTGCCTCGCCTGAAATATAGGCGAGAGTAGCCGGCTGCAGTGAGGGGAGGAGTGAAAAAAGTGGAGGCAAGCCGGACGCTTCATGAATCTCGCTGTGTTGTTGACTGCAAACCTCAGCAATGGAAGAGATCGCGTTCGCGTATTTTATCGCGGATTAAATAGATGCAACTGAAATACCAACAAATGTATTTACATTAAGATGTTTATGAGGAGAATCACCAAAGCTGAACTGTTCATTATTGGAAAAGGCTTCTTAGTAAATGTTGGGATGTAATCTAAGTCTAGACGTAATGCAAATTTGTTTCTGTGTGAAATATAAACAGCACACAGTACAAATAATACAACACTAATACAAAAGTTTAAAGGAATTTATTAATAATATAAATGTCATAAGTCAAGAACAAGTTGAATAAATATAAAAACTACTACAGGAAGTGTAGTTTTTAGAATTAAAAAGTCATCAGCTGACATTCCCGGGCAAATGAGCATTAAGCTGTGTCGTCAGCAAGTCTTTTCCCATCGTGATTTTCGTCAACGCAGTCGGTGGAGAGCAACTGCGCTCGGCTGTAGAATCCGACGAGCCCGCCTCTCCATCGCGAGAGTTATTTTGCACACGTCAGCGTGACATCAGAGCAAGTCGGACGTAAGTCGGACACTTTTCTAACCGGAATGCATCTTGCGCTGATCACCGGTGATCGATTCTGCGCAGAATTTGCTCATCTCAAACAAGCCTATTCTCTGAACTCCTCTCAGGCGGAGGTTTCCGCCTTCCGATTGGTTGCCGGTGAACATTTCCACCTTCCTATTGATTGCCGCCCAACCGCGTCATAGCTCATTACCATAAAGTTGAGCTGATTTCAACTCTCCTCGACCCTCAAACCGTCCAAAGCTCCCGCGCCGCTGCTCGCCGGAGCTCGCCGCCGGCTCTCATTGAAAATGAATGACTTCCGGCCACTTTGACGCTCTCGCCGGTGGCGGTCTGAATGCACAGTAAGTGACTGTGAATGACCACAGATGTTTCTTAATTACATGATTTTTGAGAAATGATGGCACAGAAAGACGATAAGAGAATTTAGAGACTTGCTGACTTGATGAATTTTGTGACCTCTTTAGTAATACATCTGGATACCTTGCACTGGTTGCAAACTTAAAAACAGTAGTTTGATGTGGTGTGAATAAAAAGAGTGGCAGACAACATGAACTAACCCTTTTTAATGGACACTTTTAGACACATATTATATGCATATTATATGCTTGTCTGTAGGTCTGGTGTCTTTATTCTTCATCTTTACTCTTTAAATAAATACAAAAAGATTTGATCAATAACATTTCAGTAATTTAATGGTATAATTAAATAGTTTCATTTTAATTTACACTCTATTAAAAATACCTAATTAAAAGTAAATTATTGTTATAAATTATTATATTAAAATAATTCAATTCTATTTAAAATAATTCAATTCTATTTAAAATAATTCAATTTACTTTCAATTTATTTTGGAAATGTAGAAGTTTCTTACCTTCCCAATGTCACGGCTCTTGGCTCTCAGCTTGTTGACCTGGGACTCTGCAATGTCAGCGCGCTCCTGAGCCTCCTCCATCTCATGCTGCACCTTCCTGTACCTGGACAGATGAGTGTTCGCCTGCTCCTCCTGTCATGGTTACACAAGAAGTTTTATGACACTACAGATGTAAAAAAGTAAGATCAAAAATGAAATTTTATACTTACAGCTTCCTCAGCTTGACGCTTGTAGGCTTTGACTTTCAGCTGCAACTTGTCCACCAGATCTTGCAGTCTCATCACATTTTTCTTGTCTTCTTCAGTCTTTCAATATAAAAAGTGTTAATTATCTTGGTTAAACAATGTATACAAAAATATTATTTTATAAAGCTACAATCACTATGTTGTTTTACCTGGTAAGTGAGCTCCTTCACTCTCCTCTCATATTTGCGCACTCCTTTAACAGCTTCAGCACTACGTCTTTGTTCAGACTCGACTTCAGCCTCCAGCTCACGCACCTTCAGAAAAAATGGTTATAGTTATTATCCAAGAAATGACTCGCATGTTAAGAGCTCCTAAATATTCAAACCTACCCTGGACTCCATTTTCTGGAGCTGTTTCTTTCCACCTTTCATGGCCAGACTCTCAGCTTCATCCAGACGATGCTGTAGGTCTTTAACAGTGACCTCCAGGTTCTTCTTCATCCTCTCCAGGTGAGCACTGGTGTCCTGCTCCTTCTTTAGCTCTTCAGCCATCATTGCTGCCTAAAATAGAAGCAAGTGAAAATGTATTAACCCTTAGACAATAGATACAGAAGGCTAGAATACAATTTTAAAACTATAGAAAAAGAAAATGCTAAATATTTTACATTTACAAAGTAGTGTAATACAATGCAGTTGAAATGTGTAAATGCTAAATATTTAAAACATTTACATCAGTGATGGCCTTCTTGGCTTTCTCCTCTGCATTTCTGGCCTCCTGGACTGCATCATCTACCTCACCTTGAACCTGGACCAGATCAGCTTCAAGCTTCTTCTTGGTGTTAATAAGACTTGTATTCTGTGATACATAAGCAGTTTTCGGTCAAAATGTTACAAAACAATTGTTATCTTGAAAGTGACATTCTCAAGTTTATTGTTTGTGTAATTTTTTATACCTGAGAATGCAGCAGTCCCACACGCTCACTGGCATCCACAAGCTCCTGCTCGGCCACTTTGCGGCCTCTCTCAGCTTGCTCCAGTGCAACTCTCAGCTCCTCGATCTCTGCTTGCATCAGGTTATTTCTGCGCTCCACCATAGCAGCCTGCTCTTTCATGTCTTCCTGTGCTCTGATGGCTTCATCAAGGTGCAGTTGGGCATCCTGTAGCAGGTTTAGGGTTTCAATATTTTTTGTCATGCTTTGATTCTGTTTCAGACATACAAGAACAGTACCTTGAGCTGGCCTTGGACGTTCCTGAGCTGTTTCTGTGCCTCAGCGGCCTGGCGGTTTGCATGGCTCAGCTGAATCTCCATCTCATTGAGATCTCCCTCCATCTTCTTTTTGACTCTCAGGGCATCGTTTCTGCTCCTGACCTCAGAGTCCAAAGTGCTTTGCATGGAATCAATCACTCTTTGGCTGTTCCTTTTGATCTGCTCAATTTCCTCATCTTTCTCAGCAAGCTTTCTGTCAATTTCACTCTTGACCTGGCTCAGCTCAAGCTGGACACGAATAATCTTGGATTCTTCATGTTCCAGAGTGCCCTAATAAACAGTAGTAGGGTTTTATTAACATACTAGATGAGTTCAATTCAATTTTATTTATATAGTGCTTTTCACAATTCTTCATTGATCCAAGTAAGACAGTGTGGTAATAGATTTTTGCAAGAACTTAATGTAGCTTAACCTCAGCTTCTTCAAGTGCAGTCTGGATCTCTGCTTTCTCAGACTCCACTGTCTTCTTGGCTTTCTCTAACTCATGAATGCTCTTTCCAGTCTCCCCAAGCTGCTCCGTAAGGTCAGAAATCTCCTCTAAAGGTAAAAAAACACAGTTGTAAAGAATGCTGTATAATGCCAATCTTTTTTTCTAATC
Organism: Paramisgurnus dabryanus; assembly: GCF_030506205.2. NCBI lineage: Eukaryota > Metazoa > Chordata > Actinopteri > Cypriniformes > Cobitidae > Paramisgurnus > Paramisgurnus dabryanus. Next base: position 189,998 of record NC_133351.1, read on the forward strand.
TTGATAATTGAAAAAGTGCCATTTACGTTGCAAATTCTTGTTCTCTCTCTTCAGAGTCTCCAGGTGATCAAGAGCTTCCTCATAGGAGTTTTTTATCTTGAAGAGCTCAGTGCTGAGGGAACGAGCTTCTTTTTGAGCACCTTCTAGCTCAGCCTGACCTTCCTCATACTTCTGTTTCCAATCTGCCAGCACCTGTTATGAAATAAACAAAAAGATTATAACGTAGGCCACTTAAAGGTATGGATCACAGTTTAGATTTGCAGATAAAGCATGTTTTTCTTACCTTGTCAAAGTTTCTCTGCTTTTTGTCCAGGTTGGCGGCAAATGCATTTGCTCTCTCCACATCTATCATGAGGTCTTCTACTTCACCCAGCAATCTCTGCTTGGTCTTTTCAAGTGAAGCACACTTGGAGTTCACAGCCTCAATCGATTCTTCAGCTTCTTGCAGACGCTGGGCCAATTTTTTCCTGTGAAAGTTGTAGAAAATCAATGAAATGGTGATATCTTAATCATAACAAAGGTTTCCTCAATTCTTCAATTTCAATAAACATACTTGGCTTCCTCAAGCTCTTCAGTGCGCTGGATAGCATCAGTCTCATATTTGGTTCTCCACTGAGCAACCTCACTGTTGGCCTTAGACATTCCACGCTGGAGTTCACCTTTTGCCTCTTGTTCCTCCTCAAACTGCTCTCTGAGCAAATCACAGTCGTGGCGGGCAGACTGGACAGCATGGGCCAGAGCATTCTTGGCCTAAAATCAAACATACATTTAACACAATGGAAGGCTCCTCGAATTATTAATAAATTTCACCATGTGTAGTGATGTACCTTTACTTCCTCCTCAACGTGTCTCTTGAGTTCTTCAATCTGCTGAGTGAAAGCCTGTTTTCCTCTGGTCAGCTGAGATACAAGAGCTTCTTTCTCCTCCAGCTGGCGAGCCAGTTCACCTGTTTATTTGCTTTAGATTAATAATACTGTTAAACAGCTTTATTTGGAACAGAAATCGGTTGATCACTAACCATTCTCAGTGGCAAGTCTTGCTTTTTGGGCACTCGTGTCATTGAGCTGGCGAACATTTTCATCATTCTTGGCCTTTATTTCACTCAGTTGGTCTTCAAGGGTGCGGCACATCTTTTCTAAATTAGCCTAACAGCATACAGTTATATAAGATACAATGTTTTACACTTGTTGCCTCATTGTGCATTTTTATTTAATAATCCTCTAGTTGTGATTACCTTTGATTTGGCCACAGCCTCCATGTTGCTTGATAAGTCATCAATCTCCATCTTGTATTCACTCTTCTCCTTCTCCAGCTTCTGCTTGACACGCTGGAGGTTGTCGATCTGTTCTCCAAGCTCGGCCACGCTGTCTGCCTGCTTCTTTCGGAGAGCTGCCGCTGTAGCCTCGTGTTGTAAGGTGGACTCTTCCAGATCACGACGTAACTTCTGGAATTCTGATTCCCGCTTTTTGTTCATCTCAATCTGGGCAGCAGTGGCACCACCAGCTTCCTCAAGCCTCTCACTGATCTCTTCAAGTTCCCTGGAGAGATCAGCTCTCTGCTTCTCTACTTTGGCACGAGCAGCTCGCTCAGCCTCAATTTCCTCCTCCAGCTCTTCAATGCGGGCCTATTTTAGAAAAATCCATTTAGTTTATTATACTGGTAATGTGAATCTTTTCCAGTTAGGTGCTTCATAATATAATAGACCTGAAGTTCTTTGATCTTCTTCTGAAGCTGTGCCCCCAAAGACTGTTCATCTTCAATCTTGCTGAGAAGCTGACTTATTTCAAAGTCTTTTCTGTTTTAAAATAAAATGTTATGTAAAACGTGCAATCGGAATATTACTGATCCAATAACAATTTCAGATTGTAATACTGATGACATTTTTCACACTTTTTGATCTTTTCATCTGATTGTTGTTTGTCATTTTCCAGGTCCATTATAGATTCCTGGGTCAGTTTTAGATCACCCTCAAGCTTTCTCTTGGCTCTTTCAAGGTCCATACGGAGCTTCTTCTCTTGCTCCAGTGAACCTTCAAGCTAACGTTACAAAAAAGAGTGCATGAAAATCTAACACACAGCAACAGAACAATGAAATAATCTCCTCTTTTATTATTAGCCTTTTTCTCATGCCAAATGTCTTACATCATCCACTTGCTGCTCAAGTTTTGTCTTAGCCTTAGTCAGAGTGTTGACTTTGTCTTCCTCTGCCTGAAGGTCATCAAGGGTTTGCTGGTGTGCCTCTTGGAGGGCTTTCTTCTCTTTGGTCAACTTAGCAATGCTCTCATCCTGAGATGCCATCTCCTCAGTCAGGTTTTTCACCTACATGCAATCATTGTATTGCAGTGTATTATCAAGTATTATCACATGAGTCGAGTGTAGAAGATGTGATTAAAATGTGAACCTTATTTTCAGTTGCATGTTTCTCCTTTTCCACTTTGGCCAAGGTGAGCTCCAGGTCATCAATATCTTTTTTCAGCTCAGAGCATTCATCTTCTAGTTTCCTCTTCTTAGCAGTCAGTTCAGCATTGATCTCCTCCTCATCCTCCAGTCTCTCGGTTGACTCTTTGAGTTTGGCCTCGAGCTGGATCTTGCTTTTGATAAGACCTTCACATCTCTCCTCAGCATCAGAGAGATTGTCAGCTTCCTATTCATTGGGATGGGGAAAAGTTTAATTTCTTGAAGTATTTAATGCTATGCTTTGAGGTCCATGATTATTTGGCTTCAAAAACTGTAATACTCACGGATGCAACTTGCAGTTGAAGATCATTTTTCTCCTGCAGGAGTGACACCATTTTCTCCTCAAGCTCCTTCTTTTTTGCTAGTGCCTTTGCTAGATCCTCCTTCATTTTCTCGTAATTCTCCTTCATGGCTGCCATTTCTTTCTCTGTCTCTGCACTCTTCAGAAGAGGTTTGATCTTGAAGTACAGCTTCATCCATGGCCAGTGTTTCACATTCATGAATGAGCGAATGTTGTATTGAATGGAAAAAATTGATTCTCTGTGTAAAAATAACATCAGTATATTTCATTTTTTCAAACCATTTTATTTGTGTTCCAAACACTTTTGTGACTAATTGTACCTCCTTTCCATCATTTTGACAAACTCCTTCCTCATGACGAATCCACGACAAAGGGCCTGAGTCATGGTTACCAGCGTTGCTAGTTTCTCATCTCTCATCTCTTCAAGAAGACCCAGCAGACCAGCTTTGAAGAACACCTAAACAATATTTGGAGAAAGTAAGTGCTATAAAGTAAAAAAGACCATTCTTCTTTACGCAGATTTCACTTCAGTCTTTGGAGTGTACCTTGGTGTGTCCAAATTTATACTGTGTGTGGTCGACATCAATAGAGGTTAAGAGTTTCTCTGAGGCCTTTTTGTTGTCAATGAACTGTCCCTCAGGGATGACACTAGCATTTAATACTTTGTATCTAGAGGACAATCAGGGACAAATTAGGTTTTTGTTAAAGCAAAGACGACAAAATGGTGGTATGGTGGCATATGAAGCTCAACTGGTGAAAAGATTATATGATGAGATATTTACAGTACCTCTGCTTGAAGTCACCATAAAGGATTCTGCTAGGGAAACCTTTCCTGCAGATTCTGATACCCTCCAGCACACCATTACACCTCAGCTGATGGATAACCAGGTGGTTCTCCATCAGACCTTGAACAAAGACATTCCTATAGATGAAAAGATATTTTAAAACAATAGCTACATTTTACATTTTAGGAAAATGGTTTACCTGGAGTCTTGGACTCATTAGGAATCAAACAACGCACAAAGTGAGGGTGAGTGCTCCTCAGGTTAGTCATCAGCTTGCCCAAGTTCTCCTGTAAATTTGTTTATTTCATTAGTAAATAGTTTTTTATTGTAATAAATTTTACTTTCTTCATAACAAAGAGATTAGCCTCATACCCTAAACAGTGCAGACACTGTCTGGAAGGAACCACCCTTCTTCTTCCCTCCCTTCTTTCCACCACCTTCTGTTTTGTGTTAATTGTAACAAATAGTTTAGTTAATGTAATTTATTATTGTATTGTCAATTCTTGACCTATTTAATACATCCTTTTTTAAGTCAAAATGTCTGTTGTTGTATATGTTTATCAATTCTGAAAAAAAATTATGCTTTAGTTTTGAGATACACAAATTTAATAAATTCTGGCATTCCAACCTTCAGCGCCTGCATGAGCAACATACAGGGAAGCCAGCAGTTTGACTGATGACTTCTGATAGAGTTGCACAACAGAGTCGTTCAGTGGGTCCTTGTTCTTGTCCAACCAGCCATTAATGTTATAGTCAACAGTGCCAGCGTAGTGCATCAGAGAGAAGTGAGCTTCTGCCTTGCCTTTGGCAGGTTTGGGTTTCTGGAAGGCTGGAGATTTGCCAAGATGCTGATCATGCAGCTTGTTTTTGAAGGTCATGTCCGTGGCTTTGGGGAACATGCACTCCTCTTCAAGGATGGAGAAGATGCCCATTGGCTGGTGAAAAATATTTAAGCTCAAGCACAAGTACAAATTATAAATATCCTTTTTAAGTCCTTTGTAAAGTCTTTTTATACCTTCTCGATTAACTCAATGCAGGCAGCTAAGTCCATCCCAAAGTCAATGAACTCCCATTCAATGCCTTCTTTCTTGTACTCCTCTTGCTCCAGCACAAACATGTGATGATTGAAAAACTGTTGCAGTTTCTCGTTGGTAAAGTTGATGCAGAGCTGCTCCAAGCTGTTGAACTGACATTTCAACACAAACAAATTCTTATATCTTTACATTTCAATTTTGATCTTTAGAAACGTATTAGTAGAGGATTCTCACATCAAAAATCTCAAACCCAGCGATGTCCAACACACCAATGAAGAACTGTCTTGGCTGCTTTGTGTCCAACATCTCATTGATACGGACGACCATCCACAAGAACATTTTCTCATAAATTGACTTGCATAGAGCGCTGACTGAGTTATTCACCTGTGAAATAGTGTACATAGTTTATGTTTCACATTGTTATTAAGATATTTTAGATCTTGTCGGTCCAATAGACATTGATTGTGTAAGTCATCACCTGTGGTACAGTTTGACCTTTGGTCACATACTCATTTCCGACCTTTACTCTGGGGAAACACAGAGATTTCAGCATGTCTGCAGAGTTCAGGCCCAAAAGGTAGGCAATTTTATCAGCCACTAAAAAATGAGAGTTTTCCAAATAATGGTAAGTAAATTAATGTTTGTATGGTGATATATAGAGTATTTTGTGAAAGTTCATCTCACCCTCTGTGCCATCAGGTTCAGCCTGTTCCTCTCTTTGCTTCTGCTTGAACTTCATGTTGCCATGATGCATCACAGCACCTGTCAGCTTGTAGATGCCTATTTTCTCCTCAGCAGTGAAGCCCAGAATGTCAATAGCAGTCTGTTTTCAGAAGTTTACACAACATTTGAGTGCCAAGAGAGTTTTTTTGATTCAAGAATTTCACATAAATTTGTGTTTTGCAAAGTTTGCTGCTTAAGCTTTTGTGATGTTCATTCATACTGTTTCTAGATTATTGTGCAGAGTGATTAAATGCATTTAAAATAACAGCAAAAAGCTTCATTGGCCAAAAAGATATTTTTTTTCAGGTCTGGCAAAAAAGACCAGATAACATCATTTCACTTATCATATTAACGACACATGTGACAGAGTACTAGTCAGGTGAATTCACTATCATACTGATTGAATTGTAAAAGCAGACAGATTGCTGTACAAGGAGGAAATAAGTGATTGCAATGATTGTTTTTTGTTAGCAATTTTTACCTCGAAAGGAAGAAGTGCAGCCTTCATCGCTTTGTATCAAAATGATTTCACATGCAAGGGAATTGCTACAACGAATATTGCACCTGAAAGAACCATTTACCAGATCATAAAGAACTTCAAAGAGAGAGGTTCGGCTGCAGCAAAAAAGGCTTCGGGATGAACCAGAGTATCCAGCATGTGCCAGGACCATCTTCTCCTGATGAAATTGTGCAATCACCAGTCCAGAGCTTGCTCGGTATTGGTAGCAGGTGTGTGTAAGTGCATCTGCATGCACAGTGAGGCAAAGATTTTGTGTCTACAAAGGCAGCAAAGAAGCCACTTCTCTCCAAAAAAAACATCAAGGACAGACTTAAATTCTACAGGAAGTACAAGGATTGAACAGCATATGCTGTGAAATTATTTTCCCTGATAAATCTCCCTTCCGTCTGTTTGGGACATCTTGTAAATTGATTGTCCGGAGAAGAAAAGGTGAGTCCTATGTCATGCCAGCAGTGATGCATACTGAGACCATACATATGTGGGTTTGCCTTTCAACCAAGGAAGTGGGCTTTCTCATAATTCTGCCCAAAAACACTGCCATGATTAAAGAATTTTATCGGAACATCCTGCATGCGCAAGAGTGATAATGAAATATCTCGAAGATCATTACATTCAAATGTCAGATCCGTGGCCAGGCAACTCAACAAATCTAAATCCTATAGAGAACCTGTGGTCAATCTTGAAAAGGTGAGTGGACAAAATCATTAGTCAGGATTTGGCCCTGAAGTTAATATACAGCATGTCGGAGCGAATAGAAGAGGTTATGAATAACAAGGGTCAATGAGGAAACTACTGACTCTTTGCATGTACTTAATGTTTTTGCCTTTAAACTCATAATAAGCTTATCATTGTTTTCCAGTATAGATTAGTAACATGTGGTAGAATAATCCACAAATACTGTAGCAGCAAACATTGCAAAAATATTTCCAATTATAAATATATTTTAAGGAAACAAAAAACAATAAGCCTGTTGTCTACGTACATCTGTGGCAATGAACTCTTCCACATCATCAATACTTTTGACAGTGATTTCACCCTGGCTGATCATTGGATAGTCATAAGGATTTTTGGTGATGAGCAGGGCCTCTGTAAAGAATTAATGTGCACTATATTAACACTGCTGTTAGACATTGCCTTTATCAATCATAGGCTAATGTAGATTTCTCACCGATCAGTTCTGGTTTGTGTCCAGTCATGAGCTGGTAGAAGATGTGGTAGCTCCTCTCAGCAGACAGTTGGAATGTTACTCTTGACTTTTCCAGCAGATCTTTACAGAGAAACAATGGCTTTTAATCACTAATGCACATGTTGGTACAACAATAAAACATGTTTGGTTGAGAACACTGAGACTCACAAGTTTCAATATCAGCTGAGGCCAGTTTGCCAGTTTGCCCAAAGTGAATCCTGATGAATTTACCCTAAAGAGACAGACATTATTTAAGACACCTCTGAATGTCTGTCAGCTTAGAAATTATAACAGAAATGACAATACATTACATCAGACTTATACTTACAAAACGAGAAGAGTTGTCGTTCCTTATAGTCTTGGCATTACCATAAGCCTCAAGCAGGGGGTTAGCTGCAATGATTTGATCCTCCAGTGAGCCCTGCATTTAAGGTGGGTAATATTCGATCAGTAATAAGATAAATCAATTAATACTGTAGTCCATGTGTAAGCTATATGTTTTCGCAAACCTGCATTTTTCCAGCAACAGGTTCTGCCTTCTTTGCTCCAGACGATGCACCAACAGTTGCAAAGTACTGAATGACACGCTTTGTGTTTACAGTCTTTCCTGCACCGGATTCTCCGCTGGAGGTTCACACAAGGTTTTTATTCACAAAACCTCTATGTGCTTTTACATTGTAAGAAAGTTACATGAAGAGAAGAAAATGTACTTACGTAATCAGAACAGACTGGTTCTCACGATCTGAAATAAAACCGTGTGGTATTTGTAGTGTTCAGACTCCCATTATTTTACAAAAGCTCATCAGTAAAGTAAATATCTGAATCCACTTACCAGTGAGCATGAACTGGTAGGCATTGTCAGAGATGGAAAAGATGTGGGGTGGAGCTTCAATCCTCTTTTTGCCTTTGTAACCGTTCACAACAACTGTATCATACACTGGCAGCCATTTGTATGGATTGACAGTGACGCAGAACAAACCAGAATAGGTCTGAAATGGAGATGAAGGTCCAGTGTGTTACAATTCAACATGGAGCTCATTGCAGGTTTCAAAAGTGATGTCGTTAGACTTACATAGATCATCCATGCTGCGTAACGCTCTTTGAGGTTAAACAGCACAGCAGGCTCACTGAGGTGGGTCATCATGGCCATGTCCTCAATTTTGTCAAATTTGGGTGGATTCCTGGGAAAGATTTCATCTTCTTTGACAGTGGTAGTCTGACAATAAATAACAGCAGTTATCAGGACTGACTGAAGATATTAGTAACATGAAATAATTCCTCAAGATCACAGTTAATAGTTTTGAACTTACCTTCCCAGAATCGGTTTTGACGGTAGCTTTGCCACCCTCTTTACTAACAAGAGTACCCTTTAGGTACATCTCATCTGGATCTGTTACAAAGTAGGCTGTTTTGGCATCAAATGGGGTGTTCTGAGCCTCGATCCTCTCTCTCTCTGGTTTGCGGAGGAAAATGGCTGCCGGGCCAAAACACTCCATCTCACCGTCTCCCATGGTGGCAGATTACTGTTGTATAAAATATACCTTAACATTCTGTTTTAAATCTTATTTTAGAGTTTAGATTTTATTATGCTCTTGTATGGTACATTTAATAATTCCAAATATTTTATCATTTTATATTTTTGTTTTGGTAAGTTAGTAATATTATTGAAATACAGATGGAAATGTCAAACTTTAATCCTAATTTTATTGTTATTATTGCATCATTGAACTGTTGAAGAAAGATATTTAAAATGAACTAAAATATGTTAATAATTGTTATTGCTTTACCTTGTATGCCCCCGGAGAAAAAGAAAGCTGATGTGAATTTAAGATTTCTGAAAGAGAAAAAGCAGAAGAAAGAATTATTTTATTGTTTTCCAACATAGGTATTCCTCATAGACAAAGGAAATACAATAAATTATGTATCTCCCTTACCTCTGACAGCTCACTGTGAATCTTCAGTCAGGAGCTGCTTTTATATAGTGTCATAACTGAGCGCTCAGCAGATCTGTAAAGCTAGATATGGTCATGTTGTTTTAGATGCTCTCCCAAATGGAAAACAGGGTGATGTTCTCATTCGATGACTTTCTGGCTCAGTGCTGCATGTCAATGATATAAATATTCATATAGTCTTAATTTATTATTTTCCTAAACTTTTAACTGTACATAATTTCAAAATGTTAAGACATTGTAAGTTAAGAAGAACAGCGTGTCAAAAATCCGGTGTTTGAATAACACATATGGCATAAGAATGTTTTTATATCACATTTATTTTGGATTAGGTTGTAGTTTTCTTTCTTACTTTCTAACAAATAAAGGATTGAGATTTTTTTCATCTTAAACACTTTTTTGCTTGATAAATAAATTTTGAGGGGTAGGGTCTTTAAATCATTGAAACTTGGCACAGAGTAAAACCTTCCCACTGGTATTTGGTTTCGGGGGCAACATTAATACTTGCTTTGGTAAATTCCATCCAGATGACCAATGCTAAAGTTCTTACATTTATGTCTTTTTGTTTATTTTTTGGACACTCATCAATTACCAGTCCAAGCACATGTAATAAGACAGACTGATGTACTGAAAATTCCTACATTCAACAAAATCCAATGTTTGTGTTTTGTCACATTCATGCTTTTACCATGCAATAAAGATTTTTAAATATATTTTTTAGATTTTGCTGTTGTTTAATAAAAAAAAAACTGGCAGGCATATTTTGCCATCGGGAGATGAAATTTAAATCTTACAACAGATGTATTACCAGATATGGACTGAAATAGTTCATCCATCCAAATGAAAAATAATATCTTTGGCAGATCACTGATCTTAAACTGGAATCATGTTAAGGAATGATTTGATGACTCTTAAAGTTATAAACAGCCTGTTCTTATATGGAATAATTATAAATATAGCACAGCAAGGGTTGCTGTTGTGTAATTAGGTTACAAATCCAGGCAATAGTGTAGACTTTAATCGGACCCATTATGACTTCGGACGGGAGCTCACTGAAAGTATTCTGATTTTCTCTAAATCTATCTTTTAAATAATAGCCTAATGTTAAAGAAAAGGCTTATTTAGCTGATGTTATCCTACTGATGATTATTTGATGTAGATTAAGTCAAAATATCAAGATTTTTCAACTATTGTTAAGGGACAATTTCGCAATTCATTATCAGATTAAATACTTACTAAATGTCACATTTACAAAATTTGGATTATTTACTGAACCATTCAATTGAAACCTGCTAATAAACAGTAAGGAATACATTTAGAAAAAGTGATGCACATGAGCAGTCTTGCTAAAACAATAATAATTAGCTAAGATTAGCAAAAATACCAATGTATCACACAAGGGTATTTAGTCTTATTCACTAATAATTGCATTTGTTTTTCATATTTATATGCTCATTTAAACTTCTCATAAAAAGGTGCGTAGGCACATGAATTATTTTTTTTTTTCAATTTGGAAGATGTTGGTGGAGGACATCAGATGTGCTGCGTTTGTCCACCTGAGAAACAGGTAGGCTAATGTGTAGGCTAAAATAAGTATATGAGATGGGGTGGGCAATAAACCAGTATGATAGTAATTACCATTATGGTGGCACCGCACGCCATGACATGGATTTTGCAAAACCATTGAAACTGTTACATATTTATAAATTCTAATTCGGGGGGGGTGTTAAAAAAAACTAACATTCAGTAAGTTATATTTAAGGCCTTAAAATGCTCAGATTTTCATCCTAAGACTTTAATTAAATTTTATAAATGTTAGTTTTTTTTAAGACCCCTATGTAGTTTACCCAAAAGTCATACCTCTGTTCCCGAGATGTGCTGTCCAGAGAAACACAAAACAAAAAGCTCTGATGGCACTTTAATCCATTTAATCATAATTTTTAAGATGATGCACATGTAGGCTATCATAGTGCATGCAAATCCTGCCAAAGGCAGATATATTTCAGGTGTTGTGATCTGTATACAGTTGGTTTGGCGAGTAACAAGCTCGCGGCTTACCTAAGCATTGTCAGGTTCTGAAACCTGATCCAAAAGCGAACAAAATCAACACTGCTTTATTGAAAATCAACTTAAACAGTGGGGCAGTCAAGTCCCGAGGCACCAACAGCGCATCAACAGTGTTACACATTTAGGAGGTTTTTCTTTACCTCACTCAGTGCTTCCAGCGTGTTTAACGGTGTTACTCCCTTTTCACTCAAATGTGTGTGTGTGTGTGTGTGTGTGTGTGTACCTGGTAATTATCACGTTGTGGGGACAGATAGGAATACCAGTGTTTTTGTGACCTTGTGGGGACATTTTGATGTCCCCATGAGGAAACAAGCTTATAAATCAAACAAGATGATGTTTATTGAAAATCTAAGGTACAAGAAAGGTTTTTGTGATGGTTGGGGTTAGGGAATGGGGCAGGTAAGGGGGATAGAATATACAGTTTGTATGGTATAAAATGCATTACGTCTATGGAATGTCCCCACAAAACATGGAAACCAGAATGCGTGTGTGTGTGTGTGTGTGTGTGTGTGTGTGTGTGTGTGTGTGTGTGTGTGTGTGTGTGTGTGTGTGTGTGTATGTGTGTGATTACCTTCGTTTGTTCATTACATTTACGCATTTAGCAGACACTTTTATCCAAAGCGACAAAGATGAGGAAGCATTCAAGTGATTTGTCATAAGGAGGCAATAATACAAGAGGTGCTTCTACCAAGTTACAAGAAGGAAGATCATTCCACCAGCAGAGGGCAGTGAAGGAAAATGATTCAGTACAATGCAATGTACTCAGTGAAGGACAGTTGGTCATCAAAGATTACACAGATGTTTCTGGCAGTTTTGGAAGGAGTAATGGTTGTGTTGCCCAGTTGAATGAATAAAGCATGCTTTATTTTGGGTTTGCAGGAAATACAAGCAGCTCAGTCTTCGCAAGGTTTAGCTGGATGTGGTGTTTCTACATGCGTGCTGCTATGGTGGTATTGTCTAGGTCAAATGAGAAGAGATACTACAATACTAAATAATAGAAAAAGATAGAAACTAAAATGCAAAGAATAGAAAATTCAAGTGACTGAGTTGAATTTATGGTAGAATGTTTCTGTTTCTGATAAGATGAAAACCTTATTTTAATAACCCAAGTAATCAAAGAATTATCTAATAAACGTTAAAGAAATCAGTTAGGCAATATTGAGAAGCATCTATGGTAAATAGTTACTAATAGACCAATGCCATGGTTTCAGGAAAGTTTTGGTTGTGTGATATTTACGTTCTGTGCATTCAAATGAGCGGAACACCAAATGTTCCGGTGGTGCCCTTCAGCCACGTGTCAGGCTTTTCCGTGCTGCAATGTGGAAAGGGTCAGGTTCAGTGCGACCGCCTTGAACACGAAGTGCTGTGAAAATGCTGATCTCAGGGAAGCACCGAGAGGATTCTAGCAATCTGGAACACGCAGACGCGATCCTGTAGTCAGTGCAGAAGGTCTTTAACAATTCTGGAACAGGCAAATGAACGTCCCTTGATGTAAAGGTTTGCCCTTCTGAGCTTCACCTTGTTGCAGACTTCTGTAATTGCATTTCTGTATGTGAGGCTCGAAACATGGTGTGATCTGCTCAGCCTCTGGACACACAGGCCATAGATTCAGAACTTGTTCTGGTTCAGTCTCTGTTGTCAAACTCAGAACGAGGAGCTGTAAAATATCAAAGAGAGAATCAGAAACTTGGTTGATTTTTCGCTGATCTGTTATTGTCTCTCTCTGCGGAAGACAAGAAGTTGGGTGCTCTCTTTCAGTCTCTTAGCACATGGCAGAAGACTCAGAACAATAGGGTTTGTCCTGTTTCAATATCTAGCAGGCAGGCTGAAGAAGTAGAGCGACTGGGGTTGTCCTGTTTCAGTCCCTTAGCACAGGGCCTGAGACTCAGAACTTGAAGTACTCTGCTAATGTATCTCTTTTCAGGGCGAGACTTAGAGCGAATAATATCTGGAAAAATCTTGGCGCGTTCCTAATGCAGAGCCGTGATTATCTGTTGATGTCAGAAGGAGGCTGTGAGGAATTCATTTGCATTGCATAATGTATAGAGTTTAACATGGTCTTCAGAATTTCATCTATGCATTTTCCACTTACCAAACCATTTCCAAAATATCTTTGGCATTGTCCTGGCTGAGTGTAAGAGTATTAACATCAAAGCAAAATGTTACTATTATAATACATGTATTCATTCATTCATATGTTAATAACTGTGATTAATTGAACAGTTTCATAACATAAAGATGTCATTCAGAATGGTAGTGTCTTTAAATATGTTAATTCAATAGGTGATGGTTTTAGTAAATTTTGTTGGTGAAAGAATGTAAAGATGTGTTCTTTGGTAAGCCAATACTTTGAAAAATGTTTTTCCTTAAGGAATGTTTACGATCATCCTGCCTTCATGAGATGGTGAAGGGGGGGTTGAAAGGATGATAAGCAGAAATGGGGTGGACCAATCAAACGTCCTTTTCTTCTCCGCTTTGGCACGGAGGTCAGCCATAAAAGAGTTGTCCGAGCAGCCTTATCTGATTGACTGGGCACTTTATGTTAACCCAAAGTAGTGCTGTTCACTACACAGTTATGCGTTAAAACCCCTGTTGTGATGACGCAAGAGTTGCTTCTACGGTAGCTGAGAGGCCATGCTTTGAATTCTTTTTTAAATGTTTCTGAAGCCTGATGAAATTTTAATAAATGTGTGTGATACTGTAAAATATGCTTGATGTTACAGTCACTGCCCTTGCTGTCCAGAATGAAAGAGAACATTCCAACTTTAACCCATTGTGCAAGGTGTCTCTTTAATACCCCATGGTTTATTTACTGCTGATTGGACTGTGGTTCTTACACACCCATCAAACAAGAGAAAACGTATCTCAAACACCGTTGCAAATCGGTGCACACCGTTTCCAGGAAACATGTCATTCAAACTGGAAACCGTAGCAAAACATTGCACAACATTTTGAACTTGAATGTTACCCTAATTTGATTCAGTTCATTAATTCAGAAAGAAGAAGAGCTTACAGTGATAATTTGTGATTGATTGATTGATTGATTGATGCTAAAATAGAGACTGTCACACTCTACATACTGTACACCAATCCTAAATATTACTTATATGTGTTAAGACTATATAATTATATTTTTGTACGCAAATATATTATTGTTTATAGACATCTCAAATATAAACTTCTCTGTGTTCTCATTAAAAATAATCACATCAAACAGCACAAGCTTTTAACTGTTCAGAAACAAGCATACGTGGGAGACTCCCTTGCTCGACCGGATTTCGATGAAGCTCGGTGGGTATAGATTTGTGATGTTAAGCCCACTGGTCGGGGGCGGGACTCTAGTCCTTGTAAGGGAGTCAGTGCGTCGATCTCCAAAAACATCTCCCTAAACCAAACTGTGCAGAGTCTGTCACAGGGGGTGATGTTGTATCTTCAATACCTATATGTATATGTGTGTGTGTATGTGTGTATATATATATATATATATATATATATATATGTGTGTGTGTGTATATGTATGTGTACATGTGTATACATATGAATGGCCCCTACGCTAATAGGATTTTGTTTCTCTCTTCATGTCTTGTCCTCGACCCCGAGGACAATGAGACAAACAGACCCAGTTCCGGTAAATGTGAAAGTCGGCACACCTCTGATCTACTGGCTGTCCTTCAACATGATGCCCAGCTGATGCCTGACCAACGACCACCGGCAGAACCCGCTTAATCTCCGCTTAATATCCTTATCTGTTTCAAAGTATATATATATATATATATATATATATATATATATATATATATCCAAAGGGTTTTTCCCTCCTAGGACTTTTTTTTACTTCCCCAGCTAAAAGTCCGGGGTTTTTTTCTCCTAAGGGGTTTTTCAACCCAGGGAGGCAGCCTTCTTGGGCTTAACTTAGACCCTCTTCTATACGTTACATAAGTAATACGCTTGCTTATAATGTTGATTCATAGCTGCAGCAAATTTAGCTGCTTGTGCTATCCTGTATTTTGTGGTGCTATCTGTCGATTTCTGTGCTTTTCACTGCTTCTATTAATATAAAGCTGCTTTGAAAGAATCACCAATTGTGAAAAGCGCTATATAAATAAAATTGAATTGAATTGAATGTATACTTGTAATTGATGAGCAATGAAATTTGTGGAGTTTCTTTGTGTATGTCTGCGACAGTAAATTCCATGCTGGCGTGTATATCATCCAGACACTAATGCAAAACAAAAGTTTAATTACCAGTAGCATTATAAAGAATATATAAAGTGCTGTAAAGAAAATCTGTAATTATGCAGCTGGTTGCCAGTAACTTACTGCAGAAGATAAAGACTGAAAATGTTTCATGTTAATTTAACTTTGAACAAACTGTTGCCAGTAAATAACATAAATGTAAAATCTACAGTAAGTTACTGGCAGCTTTCTGGTGTTATTGCATGATTGTCAATCTTTAATATTTCAGATCATCAAACAAATGTAAATATAAGTCAAAGATAACAAAAGTCACCACAATATGCAGTTTTTATCATCAAGAGAAAACAAAATCCAAAACTACATGGCCCTGTGAGGAAAAAAATGTTTGCCCCCCCAAAACATAACTGTGGTTTATCTGTGTCCGTGCTGACAAGGCCCAAAAGATCTTCAGAAGCTAGCCATCATGCCGAGATCCAAACATATTCAGAAACAAATGAGAAAGAAAGTAATTGAGATCAACCCGTCTGGAAAAAGTTTTGAAGCCATTTCTAAAGCTTTGGGACTTCAGAGGACCACAGTAAGAGCCCACTCATTTTAAATTAGTACATTGTACTGTTCAGGTTTACAGTGCATAAGAAAGAGATAAAGAGGGGAAAAATGGTATGCATGGCAAAGTTCCAAGATGAAAACCACTGCTGAGCAAAAAGAATATAAACGCCCATCTCAGTTTTGCCAAGACTTTTGGAAAAATACTCGAGACAAAAGTTGAACTTTTTGGAAGGTGTGTCCCATTACGTCTGACGTAAAAGTAAAACAGGATTTCAGACATCAACTAAATACCAACAGTACAATATGGTGGTAGTGTGAGGGTCTGGGGCTGTTTTGAAGCTTCAAGACCTCAAAGACTTGCTGTGATAAATGGAAACATGAATTTTGCTGTCTACCAAAAAATCCTGAAAGACAATGTCTGGCCATCTGTTGATGACCTCAAGCTGAAGAGAACTTGGGTTCTGCAGCAGGACAATGATCCAAAACACACCAGCAAGTCCACCTCTGAATGGCTGAAGAAAACAAAAAATGAAGACTTTGGAGTGGCCTAGTCAAAGTCCTGGGACCTCATTTAGAAAGCGTGCGTATGCACAGCTTTGATTGTAAAGTGTGCGTATGCAAAAATCCACAGCAAAATCCATATTTTTAAAAATTGTCTTTGACGTAGAAAAGTGCTTAGCGCCATGTCAGGGTCTAAGCAGACGTACGCACTTTTGCTTGTCTGATCGCTGCAGATTTTTGGCAATATAAGCCATTCTTGCTGTTCGAAATTGGGTTTAAACATTGACAAGCTCTCTTTTATATGTCTATGAAATTAATTAGGCATCGTTTAAACTGGGAGGTCTAAAAATGCTCAGCTGCGCACAAATTCAAGATCATTTGCGATTTATACATTTCACATCTGAAAGAAAGGGGTACACACATTTTCTGAGCATAAGTTCGGTTTATGAATCACACGTACGCATTTTTGATAAATGATGCTAAGATCAAATGTAGGATGGTTTCTACGGAGCATTTTAGAAATGAGGCCCCTGACCTCAATCCTATTAAGATGATGTGGCATGACCATAAAAAGGCAGTTCATGCTCAAATCCTGCAATGTGGCTGAATTACAACAATTCTGCAAAGATGGTGGACCAAAATCCCTCCACAGCACTGTAACAGACTCATTGCAAGTCATTCGCTTTTGATTGCAGTTGTTGCTGCTAAGGGTTGCCCAACCAGTTATAAGGTGTAGGGAGCAAACACTTCTTCACACAGGGCCATGTAGTTTTGGATTTTGTTTTCCCTTAATAATAAAAAACTTTATTTAAAACTGCAAGTTGTGTTCACTTGCGTTATCTTTGACTAATATTTAAATTTGTTTGGTGATCTGAAACATTAAAGTGTGACAAATATGTAAAAACTTAAGAAATCTGAAGGGTGGCCAACACTTTTTCAAACCACTGTATACTGTTTGTTGCTTGCAAAAAAAAATCAAATTTACACATGCACAGCTACTTTTGAATACCTGAAGCAAGTGTTTAAGTTTGTGTGAGTTAGGGTTAATACCCTACATTTTCATACAGTTAATTGAAACCAAATTTCAAAAACTGCTTGAGACAGTATGGCAACAAAACTTTGATCCCAAAGGAAAAGTTCTCTACTACTTGGGATTCTAAAGATTTGCATGTTCAGACACTAACAATATCTTACTATGACTTTACAACAACAGATCTGCTTTTCTAAGTGACTCACCTTTTAAACAGTCTCTGCTAAGCCCGTGTAAGGTTTGACTACTTGTTTATTTATAGTCATAAATGTCAACTAGAAGACAATAACTATCAACCCAACTCCCACCACAACCCAACACCCAACACCAAAACTAAACAATAAGCTATACAAAAGCTTTCAGAGACAGAAAAATGAATTAAAACATTCTGTTATTGGATCTGCCCTGTAATCTAAGCTAACATGAGATCTGATCACACTCTTCAGTACAATATACACCAACAACCCAGAATCTACTGGACATACATATCAGAGCGTTATGCATGTGTGCCCTTGAGCTCTGCATGTCTTTAAGCAGATCCTTGAGGTTTTGCTGAGTGAAATAGCAGTTCTTCCCAGTAAGCGTTGTCATGGAGACAGTGAGTCTTTCTTGTAGCGTAACTATATCTGAATGCCGTGCTCTTTCTAAAGGATACGGCATACAGATAGACGGAGAGTGAAGCAAAGAAAGAAGACATGCAATGGCTGATTGGAGGAGCTGTGATGTGGATGAGCCAATCCGATCAGCCTAGTCCACTTGAAGATCTTGGTGATTTCTGCTAAGTGAAATATTCCATTTGTGCCTTGCCATTTCAGTCCATTTCCAGCAATAAAAATCCAATAGCCAGGTACATAGAAATACACACACACTCACATCTCTAATGCATACATCCATCATAAAACAGATACATGCATTAACACACATTTACACACTCTCTCAGAGCAGTAGGCCTCACACGTTTTTGGTGTGTGTGTGTGTGTGTGTGTGTGTGTGTGTGTGTGTGTGTGTGTGTGTGTGTGTGTGTGTGTGTGTGTGTGTGAGCGTGTGTGTGCGTGTCTGCATATGATCTTCATTCTTCTTCCTCCTCCTCTTCCTCACTGACTGGAAGCATTTCCTCCTGCAAACAGGATCTGAAGTAGCTGCTGAGTGTTGCTGCCATGTGCCGCCTGCTACTCTTGGACAGGAAGTGACCCTCATCTGGATAAATCTAAACAACAACAAACCAACAAGTTAAGCTTTATTGTCATTCCGCTATAGACCTTTTGCGAGTAGACGTCACAGTTACGTCACTGCAAGCTGCACACGCAATGTGGTGGCAGAAAAACAGTGGAAACTAATTATACATGAGTGAAACAATCAAGATAACCCACTAGAAAATGTCTTCTTCTGTTGTTGGGTGTCATGGGTGCGTTTCCCAAAAGCATCGTTAGCCAACTACTGTCGTAATTTTCGTCGTTACTGACAAAGTTCAACGGTTTGGTGTTTCCTGAAACCATAGTTCAAACAAACATTCGCAAGCTGCATCGCAAACTTGTGTGGTTTGAACGACAGCTCTTCACCTGTCATTAGAAGCATAGTTCCTTGTTATTTTAATATGTAGACTTACGTTGATCATGCTTTTGAACAAAATAAGCAAAAAACATGTAGTACGTTCTATATCCATCATTCTAAATATATAAAAAAAAATATTTTACGTCTTCAAGTGTGTAAACAGAATTAAAACGCTGAATTTTGAAAAATACACATGCGCACAGTCCTACAAGCGTTAAGACCCTGGGGAGTGACGTAAGAGGGAACTTGAATTAAATATCTTAAAAAAACAAAAACAGATAACTAAATCACGATAACAAAATCAGTCATCTGGTGCAATAGGTCATTTACAGCAGTAATCTGACATTAAACTGATTTGAACAGATTAATTAGTACTCCACCTCCCACGTGACATTATCAACTATGTTGTTGAACCAACATGGTTCAAAGGACGAATGTGCGACAAAGTTACTATGCTTTCGGGAAACAAGGTAGTTCGTTTCTACAACTATGCATTGTTCCATAGTGGTTCAGCAGTGAGTTACGTCGTTGTTCGGGAAACGCACTCTAGAATAGGAATGGCAAATAAAGATGGCCTTCATTTTTTTTTTTTACGTTTATTTGAATAGGGACAAGTATGTAACATAAGTTCATGTTACATACTACAACATTTTAGCCAAAGCTAATTCTGAATGTCAGTCCCTAGTGGGCCTTTACAACATTTAACAATACATTACAATACAAATTAACATTATAATACAGTATTACACAATATCAACCAAACCGACAGTCAATGTTCACATTTTTGGCCTCTTATTAAAAAGTCTTTGAGTTTATACTTAAAAAGGACCTAGTTTGATTCTCCTTTCAATTCAGTAGGTAAACTATTCCAGGCTTTTGTGCCTTGTACAGAGAAAACTGATTGTCCAAATAAAGTATTAAGTTTCGGGATCTGACAATTCCCGTTCAGAGCTCCCCTAGTCCTTGAACCCACAGCTCTGAGAGCAACTATACATTCACTCAAGACCTGTGGGGTTTGCTGATTTAAACATTTATGCATCCGCTTCATTAAAGAAAATGTAATACAATTTACAAAAGATGAAATTTTTTACTTCCTCAAACTAACACAATGATGTGACCTAATAGGTTTCCTATCTAGGATTTTAACAGCTCTGTTGTAAATCATTTGGACTGGCTTAACTATAGTAGCAGTGGCCTGTGACCATGTGCAAATGCAGTAACCTATGTGTGAGAAGATTATGGCGTGCATGAAAGTGAGAGCAGCATGAAACGGCATGCATTCTCTAATCTGTCTGAATGTATAGAGATTCGCTTTGGCAACTCGACATTTTTTTTTTTAATATGACTTTAAAATGTAAGTCGAGAGTCAAGTACAAGGCCCAGGTATTTAACTTCTGAGACCTGCTGGATCTTATACCCATTTATCCATTAATCTAATTCTTCTGGTATGGACTTAAATCTTGAAGCAAAGCAAATAGACATGGTCTTTTTAACATTCAATATCAGACCTGCGTTTTGAAACCACACCACCTCATTTTGCAGATGTTTTGCAAGTTCTTCAGAAACTGCCTGCACATTTTTCCCTCACACATAAACCACTGCATCATCTGCATACATTTGAAGTCCTGCTGTAGGACAAGAGTCTGGCAAATCATTAATATGCAATGTAAAAAGCAATGGTCCAAGAATGGACCCTTGGGGTACTCCTGTATTTACTTAAAAAATTTTAGACATTTCATTATTAATCACCACACACTGATCTCTCTGTTCGAGATACGATTTAAACCACTGCAAAGTTACTGGCAAAAAGTTAAAATTGGACAATTTATGTATAAGAATGTCATGATTTAAGGTATCAAATGCCTTTTTAAGATCTAAAAAGACGGCGCCAACAATTTCTCCACTATCTATTGCAGATTTAAATAGTTCTACAAGAAAACAATTTGCCTTTTCGGTGGAATATTGTGGACGAAAGCCAAATTGTAATGGGTGTAGAATGTTATTAGATTGTATAAAAGTCATAAGCTGACCATACACTACCTATCCTAACACCTTTGAAAATACTGGTAAAATGCTTACTAGCCAATAATTACTTGCCTGGTCAGGCATTCCTGATTTAAATAACGGAATAACTTTTGCCTGTTTCCAGATTGCAGGAAATTGTCCACTCTGAATAGACAAATTTATCAAGTGTGTCAGAGGTTTTACGAAAGTGGTTTTGTTTCGTTTCAAAAAGACTGCATTTATATGAAAAAGATCTTTACTATAGCTGTTGTTAACTAAATTGATCGCTTCAAGCACCTTTGCTTCATTAGTCTGCAAAATGAAAACGGAGAATATTGATTTATTGATTGATGTTTAGTGAATTTTAGTTGCTGTTCTTCCTTGATTTGTTGCACCAATTGTTCCACTGATGAGACAAAAAACTTATTAAATTCAAGTGCTATTTGTTGACTATCCCTAATCTGCCTGTTTCCATTTCTAAGTTCATGATTGGTCTTTGGTAATAAAATACTCTATAATCAGTGGTGTAGTCTACGTGATACGCAGGTATACGCCGTATACCCACTAGAAATTGTCAAGGATTTCCGTATACCTACTAAAAATAGCGCGAGGATGCGTAACAGCATGGTTTTGTGACATTTTTAAACTTTTAGTCATAATATAGATGTGAAGCACTGACCATTAGAATGCCACACTTGCTACCTTAGCGGGTTGAAATACATATTAGGCAATATACTTCCTGCCGAACTGCGCGATCCGATCGGCGTATGAATTTCTATGAAATCAAATTACTATAGTGACGCGAAAGTGACTGGGGAGCAGACTGGTGTTGCGCCACAAGTGAGTGACAGCAAAGTACCGCGAGAGAGACTCCAGTTATCACATGGAGAAATCTGCTTTGAATCGCTCTCGCGGTACTTTGACATCACCACGAGGTCTGCTTAGCGCCAAATGAAGTCGAACCTGCAGTGTAGCTGCTCACTCGACACTGTAAACAAACAGTCCATGTGGAGAAGAGAAGGACGAGTGGAGCAGTGCACAACATAAAATCCATAGAGTTTACAACGCACATGTGAGTAAACAACATTTAAATAATCAGTCCAGTTTATTACTTTATCTGGAGGTAAGGCTCCAAATACAATAAAATAAGCCCGTAATTATATCCTGATGGTTTTAGCTTTCAGTATGTTTGCTTGTGCTTCACAGTGTTAAACTTTCCTTCTCTGTGTTAATTTATATATCTACGTTCAAGATGTATATGATCTTAAACTTCTGTGAGGAAATTCATGTCTGCGTTGATGTTCAGTTCAGACTTGCAAATTAAAGATCATTTTCTTCACTTTGGTTTGGGTGTCTAATATGCTACATTATGGTCTTGTAATAATAATTAAGTAAAAGCCTATTTTCATTTTTAAACAATGCTTATATTATATGCAAAAAAAGCTTTTATATCAATGACTATGCAAATGAGAGTAACTTCATGGTCATCTTAAATGTGTATTATGGTAATTAAAAACATTTACACCATTAAATTAAACATGGTAATGTTATCAATAGTTGTCAGATAATAGCTATTGAAAGAGTGGATATTTTTCTCCTTCAATCCAAGTGTTTGCCACGGATTGAAGATTGTAAACAGTTTATTTAATTTTAATTAACAGTTGAGTAACTTTTGGCCCTGGGTTAGATGTTGATTAACACTAAACCAGTCTAAAAATCAGTCCAGTTTCCCCAGCTGTAAACCCATTGGCTGTTAAAGTCTTTTTTTTTCTTATAATAAACTGACATGTTGATAACACATTCAGTTTATGTGTTTATGAGTACACTTTCAGAATGCTCTTAGTTACATGAATATCTATACTGTATGCATGTGAGTGTGGTGGTGCTTATGAGGTGTCGCGCTAGGACGAGTAAGCATAAGGGTGAGAGGGAAAAATCACAGTATACTCACTACAAAAATCTAGACTACACCACTGTCTATAATATAATATAATTTTTATAGAATACCGTCGTCTAAGACACCATTTGAAGATAAACGTAAGCATTTATGGTTGCAAGCTCTTAAACAGACAGACTGGAGTGATGAAATCATCTGGAAATCTATTAATAATTAGAATAGAAAATAATAAAAGAAGGTGTCCGGTGTTCTTATAGTGTTTTCATCACGTTACGTTTATAATTTATTTAGAAATATTAAAGATTTTAATGGGTTATATTAAAAAGCAATAATATAATTTATTGTATAATCCCACTTATTAAATACTTCATAACCTTTCCGTTTTCTATTATTTCTTATATTTTTACCATATATCTCAACCTCTGTCTTCTTCCTGTTTGTCTCTACTGTTTTTTATTATGTTTACATACTAGATAAATAAATACAGCACACCTGCACACACGATGTGAGGCGTTATTAATATATAAACAGGCCTATGCATATTAATTTGTATGTAAATATAATAGTTTTAGAACAAACACGAAGGCTATAAATATAAGGAACATGATAGTATTGATATTATATGAACTTTAGCAATTCATACTGTAAAAATAATTAATTTACTAGTGTTGCTTTCGTCAACGAAAAGTATGACGAAATATAGTCGTCAACGAACCTTTTTCACGTGACGAAAACGAGACGAGACGTAACGAAAATGCTGGTCATGTGACGATGACTATAATAAAATGTATAATGCAATATTGTTGACGAATAAAAACGAGACTAAAAGTGGTTTACAAAATAAAAACTAAGCTAAAATGTCTCTTCATTTTCGTTGACCAAAACGAGACGATACGAAATGTTATAACGTTATTTCGTCTTTTACCCATCTCAGCATCTCCGCGCCCCCACCACCTGACTGCAGGTGATCACGTGTGTTGTTGGCGCTGCGTAGATCAATCAAAACATGAAAGTACCGCGAGAGTGAGTAGAAAGCATGCGGGGCAGTCTGCTCTCGCGATGCTTTGATATCATACGCCTCCATTTGCACGTTAATGGGCATTTCAAACAGTGTACGCGGCAACCGCGAGACACGCGGAAAGCGGAGAAACGGGGGCGGTTACAGAGGTGAAGCGGAGTTGGTCCACAAGCCTTGCTCGTGCACCTAAGATCCTCTCCCTTTTACGGACACGACTCTTCATGGCAGTCGCTGTTGAAGATAAACACATTTCCACTAAATGCTGCACAAAACGCTTCCACTACATGAGAAACGCTGTAGCCGCGCGGCGATTCCGACCGGGAAGATGCAGCATTCTGGCTCCAAATGTAAAAGAAAAGTCCAAAATAAATCCCGTGCATCACTTTCAGGTCAGTTCAACAAGCCTGTTAAAATCTATAGCTTTGATTGCTGACACCACCAGTATAACAATGTACAAATTTATATCATGTAACAGTTGTTTAAATGACATTGTGCTGCGTTGCGTTTTGAAACATTGTAAATATAGCTATGCTAAAGACATTCGTTGTTTTGTATATGCTTAATAACTACACTTATTTATTATTTAAATAAACAAAACATACTTCGCTGAATACTTGAGTATTAAATCAATCAAACACCTGTACTGTTGAGAACATAACCATACATACCAACTTTGCTTTTCTTAATAGACATCTGCTGTTTTCTTAAAGCTGACTTTTAATTTACTTACAAGAAAAACATTTAGTAATTCTCCAAAATTGCTTGAATTTATACTGACATTTAAGATCAGCTTTGTCACATTAGATTAAGCCAAAGTCCATTAGGTACACTGGTGGTAACGTACAGATGCAGAAATATAAACTATAATAATATATAATTACATATGTATGATTGTAGTTTGTGCTGCTGTCAAAATACAATAAATGTTAACAATAGCATATTTCTATTCTCACACATACTATAGTTGTGTGTGACCCATTTGACCTTGTGTGTGTGTGTGTGTGTGTGTGTGTGTGTGTGTGTGTGTGTGTGTGTGTGTGTGTGTGTGTGTGTGTGTGTGTGTGTGTGTGTGTGTGTGTGTGTGTGTGTGTGTGTTTGTTTAGACTACTTTTGTTTTGATTATGTAGACTTTTATGTAGACTCTTACGAACAGTCAAGTCACTCACTCAGAGGATAGTAAAATAAATATCTATTCAAATCAGAGCATCTTCCATGTCTGGAATGGATGTATTCTTGGGTCTATAAGGTAACAATATAACTTTTGTTTGAAATGGGTTTGGCTAAAAGAAAATATTGTTTTGTCTATAATACTATTAGGTCATTATACTATATGGGTTAAATAGAATTGGATTACTAAAAAGAGACTAAATACAATATCACTGACTAAAACTAGACTAAAATGTCATCAGTTTTCGTCGACTAAAACTAGACTAAAATAGTAATGGATAAGTCTGACTAAAATAAGACTAAAATGGCAAGAATTTTAGTCGACTAAAACTTGACTAGACTAAAAAGAGTATGACGTGACTAAAACTAATAAAAACTAAAATGACAGCTTGACACAAAGACTAGACTAAAACTAAAATGAAAACAGGCTGCCAAAAACAACACTATAATTTACCAATAAAGAATAAGACATATACATTACATTCATGCACATATATCAGTAGCCAAGCCATTTACACTTTTAATTTATCTAAAAATTAAACGTAATGTGGTGAAAACGCTGTAAGACACATTACACTAAAGGGAAACATAGGGGAAACACTTTACACCGCTACTGCAGAGCTGTCACTTTCTGACACCAGTCGGGCTCTGTTTGCAAACACACAAAAGGTCTATACGGGACACAGGACCTCTGTGCTACACATTTAACACTGAAATGTTACTTTGTAAAATAATATCAAATGCCTGTACTTCACACATGTTCTTCTACAGAACGGAAAATATGGTAAAAAAATCAAGATAGCAAAAGCCAGAGGTGGCGTTCCGTGCATTTCACACCTAGGCCTTCAGTGGTGTCCTATCTTAATAAATTCATCGCATAATGCCAATATTATGATGTCACGGCAATAAAAACACATTAACAGATTAATAGCAAAGTTAAATCAGGCATGCAAACTGGTCAGGGGTAAAAAAGGTGAGAAGGGTGCACAAAGAGGGAATTGGCTGCTTCATAGCGAAACAATTGTGCATAGTTTCCATAAAGAATGAAATGGCCCAAGAACAGAGATTTAAATAGAAAACATACTACGAATTGACTAATTTTCCAGTTCCACCTCTTAATCTGCACTATCCAACCACGGCACTGCCATTTAGTGCAGAGATCAGCTCATTTGCATTTAAAAGGACATTTTTGTTCCTACACCTACAAAGTGGCAATTTTAACAAGATATAATCAATTACCTATATGGTATTTTGAGCTAAAACTTCACATACGAGTCATTCCATGTCAAATCAGACAAAATCCAGGAAAATTGTTGCAGCACCGACTCCGATTTTCCCCCTGTGTGCGTGCATGTAAGCGCTGGAGCGTGCTGCGACACTTCGATAGCATTTAGCTTAGCCCCATTCATTCAATGGTACCAATCAGAGATCAAGTTAGAAGTGACCAAACACATCAACGTTTTTCCTATTTAAGACGAGTAGTTATACGAGCAAGTTTGGTGGTACAAAATAAAACGTAGCGCGTTTCTAAGCGGATTTAAAAGAGGAACTATATTTTATGGCGTAATAGCACTTTTGGGAGTACTTCGACTCGGCGCAGTAACACCCTCCCTCTCCCATTATGAGGGTGAGAAGGGGAGCGGACTTTTCAGGTGAGTCGAAGTACTCCCAAAAGTGCTATTACGCCATAAAATATAGTTCCTCTTTTAAATCCGCTTAGAAAAGCGCTACGTTTTATTTTGTACCACCAAACTTGCTCGTATAACTACTCGTCTTAAATAGGAAAAACGTTGATGTGTTTGGTCACTTCTAACTTTATCTCTGAGTGGTACCATTGAATGAATGGGGCTAAGCTAAATGCTATCGAAGTGTCGCAGCACGCTCCAGCCCTTACGTGCACGCACACAGATGATAGAGGGATGTATCAACAATTCTTAGTTAAGGTAATAACATAGTTTAATATTGAAAATGAGTAGACTATTCCTTTAAGGTTCCACCTGTAAAATATTTTTGTTTAATTCTATTGTTTTCAATGTCTTTTTGTCCTTGATTGTTTACTCTAAAAGGCCTTATCTTGGAAACCATGTTTGGACATTCATATCTTAAAAAGTATTATGCCTAGCATGACCAAACTTTGTTGAATGGAATACAAACATGTTCTTAGTACGATTCAATCATTAAAAGTTTGTACTAGTCTCATTGGTTTTATAAAAGTCTGTAGTTTCAGAAGAAACATGCAAAAGAAAATATGAAATCGTATTATATCTATATTAATATTTAATTTACACTTGAGGAGTTGTCTGTGATTGGATGACAGGTGTCGGTGATCATTATCATGTGTCGTGATCAGCAGCCATGCTGGTTCGACTTCGTGCAGCAGTGCTGAAACTGACAGACGGATGACATCAAAGTAACGCAAGAGCATTTCGATAGCAGTCTCCTCTGTATGTTTTCTTGAATCCCTCTCAAGGGATTTTGATGTCATCTGCCTCTCGGTTCTTGTGGGGCCACATGAAGTTTAACAAACCTGTATCAGTCAAATGGTTAGATAAGTGTATCAGTCAAAATCCACAAATATCCACAAAATACGGGACCCCTAGGCATACAGTGCAAAGACATGTATCTGGCGGTTTGATTGTTTTATCCCACAAACTAAAAGGCTTGCCAATCTTCCCCATTTCGCTAAGCCATGTGAATCTCCATTTGTCTTTTACACCTTTATTGATCTCTGTTACATCGGAGCCTTCCTGCATTAAAAGTATGTCCATGCTAGCTCAAATAAAGTTTTACCTCAGATCAACACGCTACAGTCAGAAAATCCGGAATGGATCTGGAGCGAAGTGATTACAATTGATTTTGCAATTGACGGAAATCCATCGTGTGGCGGGGAACTTTAATCCATAAGCACATTACTGGCACACATTATCATACTATTAAACATTTAATCGTCATTTAATATTATCATAACGTAATGAAAAGTAGGGCTGGAAATCGATTCCAAAAAGAATCGATTCCGAGGGTTTAGGAATTAAGAGTCGATTCCTTCCTTTGGAATCGACTCTTAATTCCTAACACCTCAGAAGATTTTTTTTAACACAAACCATGGCCTGTAGCCAATTTCATTTGTCAACACAATCACGTTACCTCTAAAGAAATAAAGTTTAGACTAAATAAATGGATCTATTCGTGTGACTGACCCAATGAAATATTTAGAATCGGTTGCTGGTGTAACGTGGGGTGCTTAAAGATAGCGAAGGAGAGATGAATCCATGTGCAAAAGAGGTTTATTAAATAAATCCCAAAAGGGCCAGCAAACACATCCAAATAGGGGCAATCCGAATCGTAATCCAAAGACAAAACAACATCCAGATGAACAGGCACGGGTCAAAAACAGGCAGAAAGAAAACAGGGCACAGGTAAACAGGTTAACAAACAGGCTGGACATACAAAGGTAATAATCAGCCGTGATATGATGAACAGGAAGTGGCTTTATACAAAACAAACAGGAAGTGGGAAGTGAAGTGAGATATGACCAGATTACAAAATAAAAGCCATAACAGAACAGGATATCAAAATAAAAGTCCTAATAACAAAACACAACACAAGATAACACAGAACAAAACCTTACAGAACCCCCCCCTCTAAAGGGCGACTCCTGGAGCCCAACACACATTAAACAAAGTCCAAAGGTGGGTGGGTGGGTGGGTGGGCGTGTGGCCAGGATGGTCCAGGGTCAAGGGACAGGCGTGGTCCAAGGTCAATGGACAGGCATGGTCCAGGGTCAAGGGACAGGCATGGTCCAGGGTCAAGGGACAGGCTTGGACCTGGGTCCTGGGGCAGGCTTAGACCTGGTTCATGGGGCAGACGTGGAACTGGATACATGGGGCAGACGTGGGCCTGGATCATGGGGCAGACTTGGGACTGGATCATGGGGCAAGCGTGGGACTGGATCATGGGGCAGACGTGAGACTGGATCATGGGGCAGACGTGGGACTGGATCATGGGGTAGACGTGGGACTGGATCATGGGGCAGACGTGGAACTGGGCCATGAGGCAAACGTGGAACTGGGTCATGAGGCAGACGTGGAACTTGGTCATGGGGCAGGAATGGACCAGGGTCGTGAGGCAGGCTGGCATCTGGGTACACCTCGGCCTCCTCCTCGGTGTCCTCTGCCTCCCTCCTGTGTCCGGGTACTACCCCCCCAAAAAAAACTTGGGGAAGCTTCCGCTGACCAGGGTGGAAATGGAGGTGCTTTAGACCCTCCAACTGGAACATGACTTGACGGTGAATCAGGTGAATCAGACAACTCAGGTGAATCAGGTGAAACAGACGACTCAGGTGAATCAGGTGAACCAGACGACTCAGGTGAATCAGGTGAACCAGGCAACTCAGACTCGTAAATAACAGTGAGGAATCGATTCTTGGAAACGGGAATCAGAATCAGAATCGATTCCAAAAAATCTGGAATCGAACAGCCTTAATGAAAAGATTACATTTAACATTATCACCACAATTACAATAACTGATATACATATCTTTATTAAGTTTTATATAAACACAACAATAAAATAAAATAGAAAAAACTTGGTTGTTTTATTTCAAAAAAATTATAATACTATGCTCATCGAGTGTTAGGACTTCGGAATACTATTTTCCTACCAAAGTGGCGGAATAATTTATTAAGTTTTGTTCAGTTCCCTGCAATGAGTGTGCTATCCTGTTAGATACAATAATGTCAGCAAGATGGTTCTTTTGTATTTTACCTCAGGTTTGCTTTCTGGCATCTGAACTTGTTGCTGCTTCTTACACCTCAAGGAATAACAGTCGAATTTTACTTTATTAAAAAATATTTACAGAATATTATACAGAAATCTGTTTTATTTTAAATGAAATCAAGCTCTTTATTTTTGTTAAAGAAATCACAAAACTGGTTTTGAAGAATCAAAGGGTATAACAAACTTTTTTGACAGAAAATTTTTAGTTTTTCAGTGAAGGTTTACTATTAAAAAGTGATATTCACATAATTAACATTTTACAAATATTATTTGCTTACTAAATAAAATGCATTAAACTCACCAAATTATCCTGTGGATTTTTTGTAAAAAAAATCCATCTTCCTTTCTTTCCTCAAGAAGAGTTCAATCACTCTGTTGTACAATATGAAGTCATTTTCTATCACTTTGGAGACTAATCCTGAAAGTCGAGACTGTCCAGTAGTATTTCTGGCATAAAAGTTTTAATTCCTTGTAGGGCTGAGAATGTCCGTTCGACCGAAGCAGTGGACACGGAAATAATCACCGCCAAACATGTCAGTCTTATAGTCTGTCACATCCAGATTTTTATGTTGAAGGAAATTAAGGATTTCAACGGAATGTTTCACTTCAAAATCAGTCATGTCATACATCACAGTCTGAGAACATCACAGAATGTTGGCGGGAACTTTTTCCGGTATGTTTGAAACTGCTGGGCGTCAATCCAATCAAATGACACGAAAACACTGACATCAATTAATAAGATTGGATAAATGCTTTATCATAAATATACACTACTGGAAGCCGAGAGAAAAGCTATGAGATGAAGATAATAGACTATTATGGGATTTATTTAATACACATTCATATAAATCAGTGATTCAGATAGTGCTTAGGCCTTCACGGCCCACCACTGGCAAAAGCATATATAACTTTTGTGTAGACGTATGTTGAGGTAATTTTTTATTACAAAAAGCGATAAAATTTTCGGAACTGAATTAACATGTGCCTAACCCTAACTCACCAGAGAAATGCATCTTTATAGACGACAAGACATGGTTTTAAAGAATATGCACTTTAAAATCCATCTTTAAAAGTTTGTGTTTTCGGAACCCCCAAAAACATAGCCAGATCGTAATACAACATCCCTGGTTTTGGTTAAAAACATTGTTGTGTAAATGGCCACTAAGGTTTAGCCGGTTAAATTGAACTGCATTCAACTGTGAATAAAGATACAACAAGAAAAACTATGCCTACTACACATAGCTAGTAGAGCAGGGGTGTCAAACATGCGGCCCGCGGGCCGGATACGGCCCGCAAAGGTGTCCAATCCGGCCCGCGTGATGATTTATACAGTATTATTAAATATTAAATACATATTTTAAAAAACATTTAAGGCGGGTGTCTAGTTCGTTTTTAATATGAAAGACTTGCGGAAAGCAGCAAAACGCGGAACATAGACTTAACACGGTGCCCAAAAATCTTGCCGTTTTATTGTTACCGCTCCGCTAAAGATCCACTGATTCTGGTAATCCACTTCGTGTTTTCCCGCCCGCTCCGCAGCATCTCTGTGTCCACTCTCTGCCTGGAGAGCGAAGACAACAGTTTCCAAAGTTCGTTGCATTAACAGGTAGATTCATTACATTATATCAGTTGTTAAACCGCAGAATTAGTAATTTGTAAGTATGTTTATGTATTTCTTCCGGTAATGATTTGATGTCAGTGTTCTAAAAGTGCTAACAACTTAGCAAGCAAACAACAACAACAAAATCCACATTCTTATTAACGTTACAATGCTTGTCTAATCGATTTAATGTTCCCGATCAGATCTAAGTTAATATAAACACTAAATTTGCTGTTGTTGGCACACTTTGTAGACAAAAAATTAAAAAACACCAATGCCTTGCCCTCACAAAATAACGACAGAGAACGGAAAGGGAGGCTGCTAAAGGCAGTTCAACATTACAAACATGGATTCAAAGATCCATCAAGCCAGCAGGTAAATCTTATTGAATATTTAGCAGATTGTCACACTTTAATTCTTATTATATTTCCCATTATTATCACTTGTTTAAGTTGATGCTAGTAATATAACACATAATATTTATATAATATTTAAAACCATAATAATAGTACCACCCCCCATAGTGCCATTTTTGGTTTGGGCCACTGCCCCATCTAGCATTTTCATTTTCTAAATGACTGTTCTCATTACAAATCTATTCCAAAGAAAAGTGAATGGTTTATAAATAATTTTGGCATTAATGCAAAATAAGTTAAATTAAAGCTTTTCAACCTATAAGGCCAGTGGATTTTGTACAGATGTAAATTGTGTGTATAGTATGTACAGTATGAGTGTGACCTTATGAAATTTAGTTTTCACAGAGCTGTGTGTTTCTCTGGTTTTCTTGCTAAACAAACTAATTAATTGGTTTGTTTAGTTCATTTTAACACAATTATCAGCACACTAAGGTTTAAAAAAATTATCCGGCCCGCACTTCATGGCGTTATTTACCATCCGGCCCTCAGCCTAAAATGAGTTTGACACCCCTGTAGTAGAGGGTAAAGACAGATTGTAATTGTAGTTGTTTTCAGTACCTGTAGAGTGTAGTTAGCTCCAACCTTCACAAGGTTCCTAATAAGCTCAGCCGTGTGCTGAAAGTGAATGTTTGCTGAAATAAACACAACAATTTGTTAAGAAATTCATACTCATATAACTTTGCTTTCATCTCTAAAGCTTTGATAGCACTTTGCACACATTTAATATTTGAGACTGACTGGCCATGTTATGCAAGAAAATAATGGTAATAATGCACCATCAAGACATTTTCTCTATTAAGCCATCTAGTGTCTTCTAAACTGTAAACTGATTCAACACTCAATTAATACAGTAAATGCTACAGGACATTATGAAGAGTCATTGACCAAGGCATTCTGCCACAAATGTGCACTTTGACTTTACACACATGCACTACAGAAAATTTTAATATATTTTAATATATTTAGCTAACTATAATGACTACAGTGACTAAAATATATATCATTTGTTAATTTCTCTGGATAAGAGACACCCAAATGTTTCCAAAATGGAGGTCACAGTTATTTCGCTTCAAAGCTGTTCCCCAAACACACATGTTACTCCCCACAAATATACTGATAGCACTTACCATCTGCAGTAGCATGCAGCAACATCAGCGTTTGATCTCTAAAGCCCTGTGGATTTTGCAGCACACTGGAAAACTACAAAACAACTGTGTGTCACCTTAAACACAAGCCAGAAGAGTTTGAATTCAGAAACATCTGACCAGCACCTACCTGATATCTGCTGTCCTCCTGAAGAGGAGATCCCAGATAGCGCTCAGAGAATGCAGAAGCTAAGAGAGAGAGAGAGAGAGAGAGAGAGAGAGAGAGAGAGAGAGAGAGAGAGAGAGAGAGAGAGAGAGAGAGAGAGAGAGAGAGAGAAAGACTTATTGATCTGTTTCACTCTTAGATACAATTCTATTTACATTAGAAGCATCTGTGTGGAGTCAGACATACAGCACTGATGGTACTTACCATACAAAGTCCAGTCTGTGACAGGTGACATTGCCGCCGCACAGTGAAACACATTCTCGGTAGATTTAATAAGCATAAGTGCAACATTTCCCCCAAAATCCTGCAAAAAGCACACAACAGCAGCAACAATGATGACTACACCATCGGAACGTGATCTGACGTTTTTTATGATCCAAAGTCAAACTGTGTGAGGGATCAGACCATTTTTAAACCGCATCTTACCCGACCAAACACACCTATCCTGGATCGGTCAATGTAGGGCAGTTTCAGTAGGTACCTGAAACAAAGCAAGTTAAGTCAAATTTTAATTTTAAAGCACTTTTTAAAATATTTCATTGTTTCAAAGCAGTTTACATGGAAATAAATCACAGAAAATTGGATTATTATTAAATCTAAATTCTATAGTACAGAATAGAATATGTGGTTTTGTTCCAAAATTTAGTGTCCTCTTAAATACATTTTAATCTAATAAAACAATATATACATTCCTATGAGACACTTATGATTAATGGCAGGTATCATATTAAACTAACCGTAACCCTACGCCTTTCAATCTTAAATGGAAATGGCCTTTCTCATGTTAACTCGACGTTGTGTCGATAACGACAGTATGGGGTGTGCATTTGAGATCCAATCTGGTCTGACTTGTGTGTAAAACGGCAATGAAATTGTGCGAAAGGTATTTGCATACCAGTCTCAGCCCACACTTACGTGTATAAAAGGAGGCAAGATGCGTCCATTAATTCGCTCTTGTTCTTCAGAGCTCGCTGGTCTGATTTCTTTTCGAGTAAATATGAAGTTTACTGTTGCCGTGATGGTGTAGCAGCAGATACGTCTTGAAACATCCCCTGGGCGCTTCAGCAGATTGTCAAAGCATTATCTAAAAGAGCAATTTCCGCACAGAATAAACGTCCATTTGCAAGAGTGTGTCTATTTAAAACGTTGCGGTCACAATCGGCCACGTCTGCTTACCACGCTGGCGGTTAAGCTGTTAAATCAGCCTCTGTCAATCTGGTGAGCAGTGCGAATGATAAAGGAGTTTTCATCTTTGGGTGAATTCACTGCCACTGTTCTGAGCACAGCAGAGGATGAGTTATCTGTTGCAGCATCAGAGGGCAATTTTCTGCTGTCTGAAGTGGTGTATGAGCCTGTGGAGCTCCCATTTTTCAGCGGTTGAGCCCTGGGTGAACCCAGCACTCAGATAACAGCCATGTGTGTTTGGGCAGCTGAGAATATTAGGCTGCAGTGCATGCACTGTTTTTGTCAACTTAATGAATGGTTTTGGGTGCCAGCCCAACTACCCGTTCCCTTCTGAACTGCATGGAGAATGTAATAATCTCAGAAGTCACCGTTCGGTGCCATTCAGGGTTGTGAGTTGGGTAGCCCTCACCTCCCTCGATGGCGTGGCAGCTAAGGGATATGTCGGCGAACCCAGATGAGCATGCTGTTGCAGTGCATTCGTGGCTGCATACTGTTGCAATCTGATGGCACCGACCAAGTCTCCCTTCCAAAGCCTGCAAGTTTTTCGGCACCCGTGTTGAATGCTTGCCTGTCTACGGGTAAGCTGCCTCCGCCCTGCAAGCCATGGGCATTTAAAACATCTGCACGAGGGTAGTCAGACTCAGTGATGTGGCAGAAACTTCGCGCTGTCATTGACCTCGCCTTTCGGTGATGAACGTGACAGCACGCCCTCTCGAGCGATGTCCACTTCTGTGGTCCAAGAGATACATCTCTGGCTTTACTTGCACAGATGGGAAATGTGGAGAAGGTTTGCTTTCTTGTCATACCCATCTCGCGAATAAGGCTGTTTGGTATACTGTGCAGGATTCTGCTCTTGTTCTACACAGTAAGGAAGGAAATGGAGACTGTTAAACATGTTTCCCCCTCAGCGTGACCCAACCGTTTTCACTGTTGCAGTCCCGTCTGTCATCTGGTCCTTGGCAGTCTCTGCTTCCAGTGGTGCTGGCCTCGCCTTCAATCTACGGAGTTAGCCGGCCCCCGAGAAGATCTACCCGCAGGAAGATAGGTTGTTAAGTGACTGTGAAGGACCCTTTTGGTTCCTGAGCAGCCATGACAGTCCCATTCCAGAGAGGAAATCTCCACCAGCGGGCCTGGCCTCATGAGCCATTTTTATCATTCTCGGGCCTTTACGAGATGGATCCCTTTCCTTAATTTTTTTCAGTTGGGTCCCTATGGGGGCTCAACGCCCACATGGTCGATAAAAGAGTAATTTCCATTTTTCTCCATGGGCTATGTTTTCTTCTCTCTCAGGCACCGGACGACCGGCGGGAGCCCGACTGTCGACGAGTATGCCTGTCTCCTCCAACGACATTTTCACAGGTAAGACGAGCGATGGCGGGGATAGCTACGAACCCCCGCAGTACTATGAAACAGATTGTTCCCCTTGTACCTCTCACACGGGTTTGGCAGCATGGCTACCGCTACCCAGCCTGTCGAGTTGGTTGGCATGTACGATCCATCTCAGCGATGCAATACAAGTTGACAGACGCCCCTCAGGCAGCAGGGGATTCTCATCCTCAATTATCTCAACGACTGGTTGTTTCTAGCTCACTCACGGGAATTGGTGTGCACCCACAGGGAGCTGGTGTTACAACATCTAGACTGTCTGGGTCTTCGGGTCAACTGGGAAAAGAGCAAGCTCTCCCCTGTGCAAAGCATCTCTTTTATCGGTATCAGGTTGGACTCGCTGTCTATGATAGCGCGTCTCACAGACGAACGCGCTCAGTCAATGTTGACATGTCTGAAATCTGTCAGACCTAGCAAAGTGGTCCTGCTCAAGCTCTTCAGAGGCTCTTGGGGCACATGGCATCAGACAGCACAGCAACAGTGGCAAACATAAATAACTATGGTGGCCTATGTTCACGTCGCATGTCACAACTCGGCGATAGTCAATGTTATCTGCTTTAAAACACCCCACTGGTGTTACCGGTGAGGATCTGTTCCTCCTCCTCGGATGAGGACCACCTTGCACTTTACTGGAAGGTTTTGATGTCATTTAGCAACAGTACAGTTGCACTTGCCTATGATTGCTTTTTGAGGTCAAGACATGAGACGGAGTTGTGGCGTTTTACATAGGGACCCCATACTGCCATCATCGACACAACATCAAGTGAACGACAGAAAGGGACCATGTCTTTTACGTATGTAACCACGGTTCCCTTTCAGTCGGTCACTACGACGTCACGTCGTGACCGACGAATTGGGAACCGCTCCGCGGGTGACCTATCTACTTCGAGAAACTATGAAAACGCCAATGAACTTGGCATGCAGGTATTTGCATAATGCCAGTGCCGCCCCGCCAGGTGCGTATATAAGCCGCAGGTGCACAATACCAAATTAGCTTTTATTGCTTCGAAGCCGGCAGACATCTGCTCTCGAGAAGCTGTTAACTGATCTTCGTAGATCCTGTTCTTAGAGGAAAAAAGATCTCAGCTTGCTGAAGTTGGTTGGGCAAAGACACCTCAGCGGAGGCTCGCAGTGTTTTCTCCACCCTTTCTCTCTCTCTCTCTGTCTCTTTAATTTAGGACTTGAGTTCGAGTGAGTGCGTTGCCTCTCCCTGTGTGTTTCACCAGCTCGCATAAAAGAGTGATTTCCCTAAAAGAGCAGCACGTTTGAGCTTTGTGTCTTTTTTAAGACAGCCACTCATTCGTGTCACGGTCGGGGTCATCTTTTTAAAGATGGATTTCCGTCCGTGCTCCATTTCTGGATGCGGTGTGTTCATCGCCCCCCGGGATGGCCACAAGCGTTTGTCTTTCGTGTCTGGGGCTCCAGCACGCAGAGGCAGCGTTGCGTGATAGTTCATGCTCCGTCTGCGAGGGTATGACTATGGCGGATTTGCGGAGACGGGTGTCGTTCCTCCGGCAGCGGCCCCCGCCTTCCAAGCCTGGTGCTGCTAAGAGCGCAGTCTCCAGGCTTGCAAAGGATGACCTCCGTATAACGGTGCTGGGTCGGTCTGCTGGTTCGTCCAGCAGCTCCCAGCGCCCTGATCCGTTGCCAGCAAAGGTCCCGATGGAGACGAGCGGCCCGTGTTCTACGGTGTCCTCGCGCTCCGTTGAGCCTCCACCGGACACGATGTCCACCGTAACGTCGGAGGGAGGGTTGTCAGCCTCGGACGTCGATCCAGACCCGCTCCCGCCTTCGGGTAGGGTTGCGGGACCTGCGTTCGACCCCGAGATGGCAGCCATGCTCGCTCAGGCGGCGGTCGGCTTGGAGTGGACTGAACCTCCCCCACCCGAACCGTCCCGCCTCGATAATTGGTACTACGGGGGTGCCAGGGCTTCTCAGTTCTCGCCCCCGGTGCCTTTCTTCCCCGAGGTGCATGAAGAGCTGACGCGGTCGTGGAAAACCCCGTTTTCCGCCCGGAACTGGCCGTTTCAGCCTTCACCTCTCACCTCTCTCGAGGGTGGAGATGCCAGGGGGTATACTGGTATCCCGTCAGTGGAGCGGCCGGTCGCGATGCAGTTGTGTCCGGCCGGTGTCACTTCCTCCTGGCAGGACCAGCCTACTCTCCCCTCACGGGCCTGTAAGCAGTCTTCGGCGCTGTCCGGTGCTGCTTACAAAGCCTGTGGGGAGGCAGCTTCAGGCCTGCATGCCATGGCATTGCTGCAGGTTCACCAGGCTAAGGCTCTGAGGGACCTGCACGCGGGAGGTCACGACTCGGCGGAGTTCTCTGAACTACCTGCGGCTACTGATCTGGCGCTTCGTGCGACCAAGGTCACCGCACGGGCAGTCAGGCGTGCGATGTCTACCCTGGTAGTCCAAGAACGCCATCTCTGGCTGTGTCTGGCGGACATGAAGGATGCTGAAAAGACCCGGCTCCTGAATGCTCCGGTTTCCCAGAACGGCCTGTTTGGCGAGACGGTCGTGGAGTTTGCGCAGCAATTCTCCGCGGCCAAGAAACTGACTGAGACCATAGCTCAAATCATGCCACTTCGGTAGCGTCCTGCGCCTGTCCCTTCCACGTTGGCACCTCAGCCTGCTCCTCGCCGAGGGCGTCCTGCGGCGGCCGCCCCCGTTCCTCCCCGGGGCTCTTCTAAGAAGCGAGGAACCGGTCGTCAGCAGCCTGCCCCGCCCGCTCAGCCCACTCCGAAGGGTGGAAAGAGAAGATCGAAGCGGCCCTGAGACGGGCGACCTAGAGATGGAGGGGATCGCTCTTCGGGAGATGGTGAAGGCACCATTCCCCCCACCGGAGGAGGGCCGGTTGGGGAATCCTTTGTTTCATTTTTCTGTTCCGCAGGCTTTTCAGTCGGCACCCACACAATCACAGAAAGAGCGTATTCCACTTCCATCTCTAGGTCTTCAGATGAGCGCCGGAGACACGAGCGGGCTCATAACCCCCCATCGTTCTCTGACTCATCAGAGGAGTACGAGAGCAATGCACAGGCTCATAACCCCACCGCACTCTCCAACTTCTCAGGGGAGAGGGGACAATCACGGGCTCATAACCCATCATGTTCCTCCCCCTTCGCCAGAGGGTGCATCGAGTGGCGTGAGGTGTCTTCAGCAGAGCCTCCCTTACTCACCCACCCAGCAGCGGACTCAGGTGAGTGTTATCATACACAACACTGCTGTCGGTGCGGCCAATACGCACACACCAGCGATCACCTCCGTTGCGCCCGCCACGGGTACACTGATCGTGCCTTTAGTCCCTCTCGCACGGTGTCTGGGGGCGTGGGAACAGCTTCCCAGCCCGTCGCGTTGGCTTTTACGCACGATTCGTCTCGGCTATGCGATCCAATTTGCCCGGCGTCCCCCTAAATTCTCCGGCGTTCGTTTCACTGCGGTGAGAGCTGCCGATGCGCACGTCCTCCGTGCGGAGATCGCTGTCCTATTGGCGAAGGATGCGATCGAGCCGGTCCCTCCAGCTGAGATGAGGTCGGGGTTTTACAGCCCTTACTTTATTGTAAAGCGGCGGCTTGTGACCGATCCTGGACCTGCGTTCACTGAACCGTGCACTTCACAGAATGCCGTTCAAGATGCTGACGCCCAAGCGCATATTTCCATGCATTCGTCCAAACGATTGGTTCGCATCCATCGACCTGAAGGACGCGTACTTCCACGTATCGATTCTCCCCCGGCACAGGCCGTTTCTCCGCTTTGCGTTCGAGGGGCGAGCATACCAGTACAAAGTCCTCCCATTCGGGCTCTCTCTGTCGCCCCGTGTATTCACCAAAGTAGTGGAGGGGGCTTTAAAACCCCTGAGAGAGAAAGGTGTGCGCATTCTCGCGTATCTAGACGATTGGCTCATAATAGCTCAAACACGTCAGACGCTGTGCGATCACAGAGATTTAACTCTAGAACACCTCGCTCGTTTGGGTCTTCGGGTCAACTGGGAAAACACTGCATTCACCGTGTTACCATTACACCTGCGTGTCGTCGCACTTTCACTCCGTGGTCAGACCGTGCGTTTCTCCGACCCGGTGTGCCTCTGAGACAGGTCTCCAGGCATGCAATAGTATGCACAGATGCTTTGGACACGGGGTGGGGGGCCACGTACGATAAGCTAGCGGCTTCGGGGGTCTGGACGGCACCCCAGCTGCATTGGCACATAAATTGCCGAGAAATGTGGGCTGTATATCTTGCGCTCCTCCGTTTCAGCAACGAGTTACGGGGCAAAGATGTATTAGTTCGCACAGACAATACTGCGACCGTTGCGTACATCAATCGTCAAGGCGGTTTACGCTCGCGTCACCTGTCGCATCTCGCCAGTCACCTCCTCACTTGGAGTCAGAAGAATTTGAGGTCTCTTCGTGCCATTTACATTCCGGGCACTCTCAATGTAGAGGCGGATGCGCTCTCTCGGGCTGCGCGTCCCGACGAATGGCGACTCCACCCCATAGCGGTTCAGCAGATTTGGAGACGTTTCGGGAAAGCGCAGATAGATCTGTTTGCTTCCCCAGAGACGATCCATTGTCGCCTATTCTATTCACTAGCCAACGACTCGCTCGGCGTGGATGCATTGGCACACAGCTGGCCGCGAAACATGCGCAAATACGCGTTCCCTCCGGTGAGCCTCATTGCGCAAACCCTATGCAAGATCCGGGAGGACGAGGAGAGCGTGCTGTTGGTGGCACCGTATTGGACAACCAGGAGTTGGTTTCCAGAACTCTCTCTCCTCGCGACAGCCCCTCCTTGGAAGATTCCCCTGAGGAAGGACCCTCTTTCTCAACAAGAGGGCACATTATGGCACCCGCGCCCCGACCTGTGGAACCTCCATGTGTGGTCTCTGGACGGGGCACGGAGGATTTGAGTGATTTACCGCAAGAGGTATCTAACACTATTGCTGCAGCGCGAGCGCGGTCTACGAGGCAGGCTTAAATGGAACCTGTTTGTCGACTGGTGTTCTTCCCAACGTGAGAACCCCCGAGAATGCCCGATTAGTGTTGTGCTTTTGTATCTCCAGCGTCGTTTGGAGAATAGGCTGTCACCATCCACTATTAAGGTCGATATCGCTGCGATATCAGCTCACCATTCACCCGTAAACGGTAGGACAGTGGGTCAGCACTGAGACCCCGGCCTGGCTTCGTGCCCAAAGTTCCCACCACTCCTTTCAGAGATCAGGTGGTGAACCTGCAAGCGCTGCCTTTGGAGGAGGCAGACCCAGCCATGGCTTTGTCGTGCACTACGTGTGTATATAGACAGGACGCAAAGCTTTAGGACCTAAGACCAGCTCTTTATTTGTTTCGGTGGTCAGCAGAAAGGGAAAGCTGTCACCAAGCAGAGGATGTCCCATTGGATTGTGGATACTCTAGCCCTTGCATATCAAAAGCAAGACGTGCCTTGTCCATTTAATTTACGGGCCCACTCTACACGCAGTGTGGCATCGTCTTGGGCATTGGCGCGGTTCCTCGCTAACGGATATTTGTAGAGCTGCAGGCTGGGCGACACCTAATA
This sequence comes from Paramisgurnus dabryanus, assembly GCF_030506205.2. Lineage (NCBI taxonomy): Eukaryota > Metazoa > Chordata > Actinopteri > Cypriniformes > Cobitidae > Paramisgurnus > Paramisgurnus dabryanus. The sequence goes on from NC_133351.1 coordinate 231,154, forward strand.
CGTTCACAAAGATTCTATAGTGTTCGTGTCGAGCCGGTTTCCACTCGGGTTCTTTCTGTTAACTAGTTAAGAACACCGAGGGTCGGCTCGTGTGTCGGCTTGGAGCCTCTATTTTGGTAAGGGAAACTAGCATTTTCGTGGGAGTTGAGCCTATTCTTATAGATTGCCATCGTACCACTAGTCACTCGGAGGGCTCGTAGACCTTTCGTGTACCTCCATGGACCGCTCAAATAAGCTATGACCGGGTCTTTCGGCCCTTTCGGTGGTTTAGGTGCCGTTTTCCAGCATAGGCCCTGTATGGACACCTCTAGGGGAGCCCTCGTCATTCGGGGTAGTCCCGCGGCAAGCCTATCCATCCACCTGGGCGCCTACCATACGTTACATGGGGCCCGCGGGAAGCCTATTCGTCCCCCTGACCGCTTAGTTTTCTTCATCTCGTCCAGGGAGCGCCTATTCCTCCCCCTGACCCCCTAGCCTCACCAGAGTCTTCCTCATCCTGCGGAGAGCCTATTCATCCCCCTGACAGCTTAGTTTCTTCATCTCGTCCAGGGAGCGCCTATTCCTCCCCCTGACCCCCTAGCCTCACCGGAGTCTTCCTCATCCTGCGGAGAGCCTATTCATCCCCCTGACAGCTTAGTTTCTTCATCTCGTCCAGGGAGCGCCTATTCCTCCCCCTGACCCCCTAGCCTCACCGGAGTCTTCCTCATCCCGCGGAAAGCCTATTCGTCCCCCTGACCGCTTATTTTTCTTCATCTCGTCCAGGGAGCGCCTATTCGCCCCCCTGACCCCCTAGCCTCACCGGAGTCTTCCTCATCCCGCGGAAAGCCTATTCGTCCCCCTGACCGCTTATTTTTCTTCATCTCGTCCAGGGAGCGCCTATTCGTCCCCCTGACCCCCTAGCCTCACCGGAGTCTTCCTCATCCCACGGAAAGCCTATTCGTCCCCCTGACCGCTTAGTTTCTTCATCTCGTCCAGGGAGCGCCTATTCCTCCCCCTGACCCCCTAGCCTCACCGGAGTCTTCCTCATCCCGCGGAAAGCCTATTCGTCCCCCTGACCGCTTATTTTTCTTCATCTCGTCCAGGGAGCGCCTATTCGCCCCCCTGACCCCCTAGCCTCACCGGAGTCTTCCTCATCCCGCGGAAAGCCTATTCGTCCCCCTGGACCGCTTATTTTTCTTCATCTCGTCCAGGGAGCGCCTATTCGTCCCCCTGACCCCCTAGCCTCACCGGAGTCTTCCTCATCCCACGGAAAGCCTATTCGTCCCCCTGACCGCTTAGTTTCTTCATCTCGTCCAGGGAGCGCCTATTCGTCCCCCTGACCCCTTAGCCTCGCCGGAGTCTTCCTCATCCCGCGGAAAGCCTATTCATCCCCCTGACCGCTTAATTTTCTTCATCTCGTCCAGGGAGCGCCTATTCGTCCCCCTGACCCCCTAGCCTCACCGGAGTCTTCCTCGGTCCGCAGACGTCCTATTTCATCCCCCTGACCACCTACCCATCCCCCACACTCCCGTCTACTGTCGAATAAGCGGCGGACGTACGGCCCCGGGCCCCGTTAAGCGCTCGATCGGCCCCAAAAGCCAGCAACAGCCTATTTTCTTAGGCTGTTACAGGACGCAGCGTTTCTCTTAAGGTCGAAGGTCGCAGGAGCCTCCAGATTTGGGTCGATGGCACCTGAGGGGCCCCCGAACTGGCCCCTGAAGTTTCGGCCCTCTGCGTCGTTCCTAAGTATGGTTTTTTGCCTCTTATGCAAAAATTAAATTTTAGAAATTTTTTGCCATTCAAAAGGGTCTGGAGGGTTTAGGCTGACAGAGCACACGAGAGATTTCTTTGCAAGGGTCAACATTTTTTCGCCTAGCTCCCAGGGAGCAGCCGCTCGGGTATGACGGGTGGGGGCCTCTGCCGAACCAGGGCGCAAAGTCTGGGGCCCGTCGGGCGCTCGGGGGCCGTACGGGACCCCCGGACGCGCCCAACTTACGCCATTATACGGTAGGCGGTTGGAGCTAGGGAACGGAGACGTCACGTCCCGTCGCCACAGTTTGCTGTTCCATTGCTGTTTTCAGGCCGGGCACTGTTGCTCGGCTTCTCAGCAATAATATAGCTAATTTGGTATTGTGCACCTGCGGCTTATATACGCACATGGCGGGGCGGCGCCGGCATTATGCAAATACCTGCATGCCAAGTTCATTGGCGTTTTCATAGTTTCTCGAAGTAGATAGGTCACCCGCGGAGCGGTTCCCAATTCGTCGGTCACGACGTGATGTCTCCGTTCCCTTCCTTCAGGGAACGAGGGTTACATACGTAACCGAGACGTTCCCTGATGGAGGGAACGAGATGTTGTGTCCTCCGTGCCACAACACTACTCATTCTGCTGAGCCTCATCGAGCTCCTCAGACACAAGCGAATGAATGGACGTAACTCGTCTCCTTTTAGACACGTATGTGTGGGCTGAGACTGGTATGCAAATACCATTCACGTAATATCATTGCAATTTCATTGGCGTTTTACACCCAAGTCAGACTAGATTGGCTCTCAAGAGCGCACCCCATACTGTCGTCATCGACACAACGTCTTATTCTCTCCGTCTGGGAACTGTGGTTACATACGTAACTGAGACGTTTTACATAACATAAAGAATTTTCAATATTATAATGAACAGCAGTGTAAAACCATTATTAAGTGCATTCCAGCACCATCTACTTATAAAAGGGAAATAGTGACATCTTAAGACCATAGCCGAGTCGACTCCTGTCTGAGAACAGTTTTTGACTTATGATGAGATTCTGCTGCCCCCATTTGGTGCATGCACATAAAAAGTACACTCCTCAATGTAACACTTGTAAGCTTTTTACATTTCTGGTCAGAAAACAGGATGATGAAGAGTCGCAGAAGAAGTAGCATTTGGATGCATTTTAATAACAAACAGCATATTCTTTCTTAAACCCAGTCTACCCTATACGACTGTAGTATGTTGCTGTTCTGCGTGTTGTAATATTTTTATTTATAGAAAGGTAACATTTTACATTTGTTATATGGTTTGCTTTTGGATAATAAAAGCGAGTTTAGTACACGTGTAACAGTGTTTCATATCTTGTAGTGTTAATATTTAATATTAGGATATTCTGGATATTTTAAATGGGATTTTTTTGCTGGGATGTAAAATAAATAATTGGTGTCCCCAGAATGCTTATGTGAAATTTTAGCTCAAAATAGCCCATAGATAATTTATTATAACATGTTACAATTCCCATTTTGTGCTGTCTTTGGGTGTGTCCTTTAATATGCAAATGAGCTGATGAAATGCAAACACTGATCTCAGTGATGGTGGTGTGTTGAAATTGAAACTCAATTGTGCTGTCAATCATTTTCTCTCTCTTTCTCTCTGCACTAAATGGCATTGCCATGGTTGGATAGTGCAGATTAAGGGGCAGTAATATTTTAATTGGCCTTGCTGCCTACATCACAAAACAGGCGAAATCTGAATACCTAATTTTTCACATTCTTCTTCTTTCGTGTGTCCTCATCAAATGTCCAGCTCAGTAGAACTCACCCACGTTCTCATCTCAGGTCCCACATCGAAGAGGCCGGCCTCCGAGGGTGGTTTATACAATGGACAGATGGTGATTATGTGCTCAGCGGTCTGCTCTGGCTCCCCGCACTCACACACTGCTCTGTCCTCCAGGCCCCACTTCCTCATCGATGCTTTATAGCATCCAACCCCAGTTCGCAGGCGGTTTAGCAGAGTCATTTGCCAGCGTGGGAGATCCTCTCCTTCAAGACCGCCTCCAGGGTCAAAGATGTAACGGTGGATTCGTGAGGGCCCTGCTGACTCCCACTCCTGCTTCCAGACTGCCGCGAGCCATGCCTTTGCGGACAGGTCCTCAGGGATAGACCTGAGCAGATCTTGTGCCGCCTTGTTGTACGGGTGGCGGGACTTCAGTCTATGAGGTGGCAATGCTGTTGTGGTGGTATTGTGCAGGATATGCCAGTTGTATCTTTGGGCTTTCCTTGCAAGAGCGAGGGTAGCAGCCTCTCGTCGGAGGCTGGCTGGGGCAATTCCCGCTAGTATTGGCAGATGGTAAACAGGGGTAGATTTCAGACAACCAGTTATGATCCGAAGGGCGGTGTACCAACCCGGGGTTAGGGAATGGGGTAGGTAAGGGGAATAGAATATACAGTTTGTACAGTATAAAATGCATTACGTCTATGGAATGTCCCCACAAAACATGGAAACCAGAATGTGTGTGTGTGTGTATTTACATTATATTGAAAAGTAAACCTTATCATGGTTTTACTACAGAGAAAGTTACAGTCCTGTTGAACATCCCCACAAGGCTCATTATGTGGCTCATTATTCAATTCTTTTGTTCCAAAGCTGTCAATCACTGATTATTCAGGAGCTTTCCCGCCTCCACGCATACAGCCTTTCCCAAGCAAAAGTGTCTTAGAAATTGTAAATCAATATCTTGCTTTATGTGAATGAGTAGGCCATATGATTTTCACATCATTTTGAAGAAAAAACTCTAGACTACTAGATCCTGCTTGGAAAGTCTTGGGAAAACATGTTTAGAGTTTTGTGGAGTTATATCAGTAACTTAAAAATTTTGCTTTTTCAAAAACCACGCATAAACATTTTTCTCTCAAAAATACAAACATCTACATACATGTTGATTATATGATATTGTAGCCCAGTTTGTGATGAACACAGTGTTATGAGACTTTTGCCATTAATATGTTTTTAAGCAACTGAAAAAAGCACAAATGTCAGTGCATGTCAAAACTTCCCCAGTGCCCTAAAAACCCCTTAGACCCCAGAGGGTTAACTGCCAACACATAGACTGGGGTTACAGTCATACTACACCAAATGGAGAGATATTAAGCCAATGGGCCTCCAGTGCCAATGCGTTGTTGCTGTTTGACCCCAAAGAACCTCCAAGCTTCTTTTCAGCACGCTGGAACACTTACACCAACCCGGACTTGGCTTTCGCTGTGTGGCACACGGCTCAAAAGCCAGAGAGATGTGTCCTTGATAGGTTCCCCCGCTCACACCACCGACCTTCCATCATAAAGGTCCCATCCCTGGTGCAGCCAGTTGCTGGGAAACCCGTCAGGAGATGGAACTTTCGTAAGGCAAACTGGCAGTTATTCACTGAGGAGACAGAAAAGACATCATCCTGGTCACCCAGAACCAGACAATGCCGTTGTGGACGCTGGGTATGCAGCCTACTGTAGAGTACTCCTTGGGGCAGCAAGGAAAACCATCCCCCGTGGCTTTAACACAAACTACATCCCGGGCTGGGATGGAGAATGTAGCCACCTCCTGCATGTCCATCAGCAGGCAAGTTCCAGGGAGGAAGTTGTTCTGCAGAAGCTAGATGCCACCCGAAGGTCAAGGTGGACAAAAGTAGTTCAGTCAACTTACTTCACCCACTTCAGCCATAAGGCGTGGCGGCAGTAAATCAGATGACAGGTAGAACACCATTGACCTCCTGGTGCCCAATAACACCAAATGCCATCGCATCCCAGCTCCTTAAGTACAGCTGTTTTCCTGATGCCGATAAGAACCTTGCCCGCACAACCTCACACCAGGTGACTTCCCTGTGTAGAGCAGCTAGTGTGGACGCCAACTTGTCAGGGGAATTCACAACAGCTGAACTCCAGACTGCCTTGAGTAAGACCAAACAAGGGAAAGCACCAGGCCATGATTACATCCACCAGAGAGTAAGAACATCTGTATGGCTCTGCTCATTCTACTCGGCATGCCTTCGGAGGTCCAAGCTCCCGAGGATATGGCGCCGCGCTGCTGTCATAGCCATTCCAAAACCAAACAAGCCTGCTGAAGACCCCAAATCCTACCGACCCATCTCACTGCTCTGCGTCCCATTCAAAATCATGGAGAGGCTGATCTATAATCGTATAGAGCCAATAGTGGACCCTCAACTCCCACAGGAACAAGCCGGCTTCCGGCGCGGTCGGTCAACGGTTGGCCAGCTGACACTGCTCACCCAAGACATTGAGGACAGCTTTCAGGAAAAACAGAAGGCTGGAGTAGTGTTGCTTGATCTCACAGCTGCTTATGATACCGTCTGGCACCGCGAACTCCACCTAAAGCTACTAAAGATCATTCCCGACCGGCACATGGTGAAGTTCATCATTGAGATGGTGACGAACCGCAGCTTCACCTTAGAGACCAGTGACGGTCAATGCAGCAGGCTTAGAAGGCTGAGGAATGGTGTTCCGCAGGGTTCTGTCCTCGCACCTATGTTATTTAATATCTACATCCACGACTTACCGGAAACAACATCCCGGAAATATGGTTACGCTGACGACCTGGCCATTATGACGAGACGACAAACATGGGAGCAAATGCAGGCCAGCCTAAACCAGGACATGGACACCTTGGCAGCCTGCCTGCGTGAGTGGTGTCTACAGCTCAGCATCGGCAAGACAGTTGCAGTAACTTACCATTTGAATAACAGTGAGGCCAGACGGGAACTGGACATATTCGTGAATAACAAGCGCCTTGAGTTCCAGCAAGCCCCACGGTACCTTGGCGTACGCCTGGATAGATCTTTAACATTCAAACAACACCTTGAAGAAGTGACGGCCAAAGTGTTATCAAGGGTCGCCTCGCTGGTACTAGCTGGGGTGCAACTGCCAAGGTGCTTCGAATATCAACAGTAGCCCTCGTTTTCTCCACAGCTGAATACTGTGCTCCAGCCTGGTGCAGAAGCCCACACGCCAGGAAAGTCGACACTGCCATAAACACCGCCTTAAAATTTTTCACATGCTTGCAGAGAATGGTTTACCAAAACAAATTCACTGGGTTGATCTTTTTCACATTTTCTCGCACCGGGAATGCGAGACACTGCATATGAGCGTGATTCATTAGCCAGCAGCCATATCACCCTGTAGCCCAAGACAGCTTGCCCACTGACGCTAAGTAAGGTTGAGCCTGGTAAGTACTTGGATGGGAGAAGGGGGTGCTCACCCTGTGGTCTCTGTAGGTCCTAACATGGGGACACTACTGTCAAAAACACAGTACTTCGGATGAGACGTTAAACTGAGGTCCTGACTCGCCGTGGTCATTAAAAATCACAGGATGTCATTCAAAAAAGTGTAGGTGTGTACCCTGGCATTCTGGCCAAGCTTTCCAATTGGCCTACTAATCATGCCCTCATATACTAATTGGCTATATCACTCTCCTCTCCACTAATAAGCTGGTGTGTGGTATTGTGATGGGTCATTTATTTTGAATGGGTCTTTAATATGACGGGTAACGACTCATCTCGGAGAGTGATTTGTTCATTTTGTGTTGACCGCACATGTGCAAGATCTATTGGTTCTGTGCTTGAAAAATAATTGATTTGTTTACCTGTCGAGTCTTCGGGTGCTCCGAGTCCTTTGTTAATTTGTCACGTGATCGCGCTCCCAGTTCAGTATTTTACAGACCATTTATTATCTTGGAATTATCAGAAGATACAGTGCAAAAGACAAAGTAAAATAAACTTTTTCTGATAATGTTTCTCTCAGTCTCTCTAAATTATCGTAAAATGTTTCTACAGAATCTGTGATGGACACATTTGTGTTTTGATTGATTGATTTTATTTTTCCTCAAGAGTATAAATAAAATTAATTATTTTAAATATATTTTTGCTGGCATGACATACAGTGTAAACAATAAACCACAATTAAGTGTACAATGTGTTTATGTGTAAATCATTGCAATGTTATAAAGGTAGTTACACCGGCATCTCTATTATTAAATTATTGTACATTGAAGTTATATTAATAATGTAACTATTGTTTATAAGGTTTGCAGTTATTAACTAATTTCTGTATTGTGGGGGCCACGAGGAAGCCTGTCACCTTCAGCACCATGGAGAGCACCATCAGTGGCACCCAGAGAGGTTCAGGACCAGGGATAGCTCCCCTAACACAGGTGTGCTCAGTTTCCCCTCTGACAGAGAGCGTCAGCTGCAGGCAGTTAGCCTCAATCAACAGGCACATAAGAGAGAACACAGGAAAGGTGAAAAGGGAAGAGAGTGTGTTGGATGTGGCATGTTGTGCAGCCCAGCATTGAAGCAGTGCTCACCAACCACAGCACTGAAGAACAAAGACCCAGTAAAGGACGTGAGTAGTCTGAACACTTGGACTAATTATACATCTCTTTTGCCTTCCCTCCAGATGTGATTCGAGGCCAAGAAAAGGAACTAAAGAGAAGAGATACCTGAGTTGCAGTTTTTCCATATTCCCCTTTCCCATACCTTTTTGAAGAATAAAGAAAATTTACGTTTTGCAGCACTAACCGTCTGCCTGGTGTTATCTGTTTCACGTCTTGAACTAAACTGACCCATTTGGTAAAAGAAGTTTACATATGGTGGAGAATGCGGGCATCGATCCCGCTACCTCTCGCAAACAGATCAGACAGTGCAAAGAAAAATGGAGGAGGCTCTGACAGCCATTTTGCAGGCTCAAACCACTCTGAATGCAGCAGTCACCGAGCTATGCCGCAGGACGGAGACACAGGGTAGGAAACCCCAGGATTATCTGACTAAAATGACTAGAGAAGATGATGTTGAAACCTACCTGGATATCTTTGAAAAGACAGCCCAAAGGGAGAGATGGCCAAGGGCAGACTGGGCAAACTTGATACTTCCTCTGCTAACCGGTGAAGCTCAGAAGGCTTGCCGAGACCTTACCATTCATGAAGCAACTAATTATGATGTCGTCAAGAGAGCAATCCTGGCCCAGTATGGGCTCAGCCTGCCTGCCAAGGCCCAGCGCATCCATAGCTGGGAATACCATGCAACACTTCCAGCACGGGCCCAGGTAACCTCGTTAACCCGCATGGTGAGAAGCTGGCTAGAGGAAGGGGATGGACCGCCTGCTGTAGAAAGAGTAGTGATTGATCGATGTATACGGGGCCTCCCCGCAGATGCCAAAAAGTATGTGGCTCAGCAAGGACCACAAAATGTTGATACCTTAATTGCACTCATAGAAAACCACCAGGTGACAGTGAGCTTGTTAAAGCCTGAAGGAAACAAAACCCCCACGTGGAAATTGAGGCAGGAGCGAGAACCACCTAAAAAGTACCCTAAAGTCACCCAAGCAAAACCCTTAAGGGCTCAAGGAAATTGGAAAGATGAGAAACCTCTGCGAAATCCGGTTCCCTTCCGATGCTTCACGTGTGGGAGGGAGGGACACCTTGCACGGGAATGCCCAGGCCGAGAGGAACTCATGCCCACAGCCAGTGCCTCAGAGTCATCAAGACTTCCATGCCATTTTCTTACCACCTGTTGGGCCCATGAGGGGGCGGCTGCCCCTAAGATCCCTGTCAAGATTGGGGGCCACGACACAGAAGCCCTTATAGACTCTGGGAGTATGGTAACACTGATCCGACCAGAGTATGCAGGCCCTACCAGGGGACGAGAAATCACTGTCTCCTGCATTCATGGAGACTCCAGGAACTACCAAACCGCAGAAGTAAGCATGGTCACACCCCGTGGGCAGTTTCAACTACAAGCAGGTGTTGTGGATCACCTACCAGTCCCTGTTCTGGTCGGCCGAGACTGTCAAGCCTTCTCTGCCTACTGGACAGGCCAAGATGCAGAGAGGAAGAGACCAACCCGACGTAGACGAAGAGATCGTCTGTCCACCCACCGGTGTCCTCTAACCACCGAAGAGATAACAGATGCAGAAGCAACCAGCCCTGAGGAACCCCTCAATAAAGATGAAGGTGAGAAAACCCATTCTGACTCCACTGCTACTGCCTCAGAAGATCCCGAAGGTGTACAACTAGTTGATGATATAGAATCCCATGAGGTATTTTCTGAATTTCCCCCAGCAGAGATCCTACAGCAAGGAAAACTGGGTCGATTCGGATCCGCTCAATTGCAGGACCCATCACTGAGCCAAGCCTGGGGGAATGTACAAGTCATTGATGGTCGACTACAAGATGGGGTGAGTGGGCTCACTTATCCACATTTTATGATAAAGAATAAACTGTTATATAGAGTAGAACAACGAAGGGAGGAAATTGTGGAACAGTTGTTGGTACCCAGGCCATATGTCTCTAAGGTGTTATATTTAGCGCACACTCATCTGTTGGGAGGCCACTTGGGGGCAGAAAAGACCTATGAGAGGGTCCTCACCCGATTCTACTGGCCCGGGGTAAAGAAGGCAGTCGAAGATTATTGTCGTCACTGTGCTGAATGTCAGCTTCACAGTCCCAAGGTAACATACCGCAATCCCCTTATTCCCCTGCCAATCATTGAGACACCTTTTAGCAGGATTGCACTGGACATTGTGGGACCCCTGCCCAAGTCCAACCGGGGATACAGGTACATTCTGGTCATCCTTGACTACGCCACCCGATTCCCTGAAGCAGTGCCTCTCCGGTCAGCCACCTCAAAGGCTGTAGCCCGAGAACTGGTCCAACTCTTTAGCTGGGTGGGAATAGCAGACGAGATCCTTACTGACCAAGGTTCATGCTTCATGTCTACCGTGATGAAAGAGACCTGCCGACAACTGAAGGTAAAACAACTTAAAACCTCCATATACCACCCGCAGACTGATGGGCTTGTAGAGAGGTTTAACAAAACTCTTAAACAAATGTTAAAAAAGGTAATTGATGTTGATGGGAAAAATTGGGATCAGCTAATGCCATATGTCTTGTTTTCTATTCGTGAAGTCCCACAAAGTTCCACCGGGTTTTCACCCTTTGAACTCCTTTATGGCCGGCGACCAAGAGGAATGTTGGATCTAGCCAAGGAGAGTTGGGAACAGCAGCCTTCACCACATCGCACCATCATTGAACATGTCGAACAAATGCACGACAGAATGGGGAAGATCTGGCCAATCGTAAGAGAACACATGCAACAGGCCCAAGAACAGCAGGCCAAGTTATACAATAGGGGGGCACAGGTTAGAGAATTTCACCCCGGAGAGAAGGTATTAGTTTTAATCCCATCTAATGAATGCAAATTCCTGGCCAGGTGGCTGGGACCCTATGAAATTGTGGAGCGGATGGGCCCAGTCAACTACAGGGTACGACAGATCGGCCGAAGGAAGGGCCAACAAATCTACCATGTAAACCTTTTGAAACCTTGGCATGAACCTATCGCCCCTCCAAATGATGTCCTCACCGCCAGCATCCTTTCCCCTATAACTCCTGAAGTACGAATGGGGAACCAACTCTCCCCCAGACAGAAGCAGGAGTTAAGAGAGCTTTTATGGCGAAACCGTGATGTCTTCTCAGATCTCCCTGGACGGACCTCACTTATAGCCCATGATATAGTTACAGACCCTGGGAAGATTGTTAGACTTCGGCCATACAGAATTCCAGAAGCTAAAAGAGAAGCCATCCGCAGTGAAGTAAAGAAAATGCTGGAGCTAGGAGTTATTGAGGAATCACAAAGTGCATGGTCAAGTCCCATCGTCCTAGTTCCAAAACCCGATGGAAGTACAAGGTTCTGCAACGACTACAGAAAGTTAAACGAGATCTCTCAATTTGACACATACCCTATGCCAAGGATAGATGAACTGATCGAGCAATTGGGCCCTGCTCGATTCATTTCAACACTTGACCTAACCAAGGGATACTGGCAAGTACCGCTAACCCCCCAAGCCAAACCAAAAACCGCTTTCTCCACTCCTGAAGGGACCTTCCAGTACCGGGTTCTTCCTTTTGGGGTCCATGGGGCACCGGCCACATTTCAAAGACTCATGGATAGAGTCCTCCGTCCCCACCAAAAGTATGCTGCCGCATACCTAGATGACATTGTTGTCCACAGCAAGAGTTGGGAAGAACACCTACACCATCTAGAGGCAGTATTACAAGAACTACGCTCAGCAGCTCTCACAGCTAATCCGAGTAAGTGTTCACTGGCCCAAGAAGAGGCCAACTACCTAGGGTACACTGTTGGCAGAGGGAATGTGAAACCCCAATCTAGGAAGATCAGTTCCATACTCACCTGGCCCCGACCTCAGACCAAGAAACAGGTAAGGACCTTCCTCGGATTAGTGGGATATTATCGAACATTCATCCCTGGCTTTGCCACGAAAGCAGCCCCCTTAACCGAGTTAACCCGCAAATACCTACCAAACCAGGTAAAGTGGACCTATGAAGCAGAACAGGCTTTTGTTGAGCTAAAGCAAGCCCTCTGTTATGAACCTATCCTACAAGCTCCAAACTTCAACACAACATTTGTTCTGCAAACCGATGCTTCAGAAGTAGGGATAGGAGCTGTGCTGTCCCAAGTGCAGGAAGGTATGGAGCACCCAGTTATGTTTATTAGCCGTAAGCTACTGCCTCATGAGATGAATTATGCCACAATTGAAAAAGAGTGTCTCGCTGTTAAATGGGCTGTTGAAAAACTGAGATATTACCTGCTAGGTCGAAAATTTGTCTTAGTAACTGATCACGCCCCACTAAAATGGATGTCACAAAATAAAGGGAATAATGCACGAATCACTCGCTGGTTTCTTCAGTTACAGGACTTCAATTTTGCAGTGGAACACCGGGCGGGGAATTCTCATGCAAATGCTGATGCCATGTCCAGGAGGGATGATTGCCTCAGAGCCGGCGCTCCAAACAGGAGCTTGGAGCTGGAAAAGGGGGTATGTGGGGGCCACGAGGAAGCCTGTCACCTTCAGCACCATGGAGAGCACCATCAGTGGCACCCAGAGAGGTTCAGGACCAGGGATAGCTCCCCTAACACAGGTGTGCTCAGTTTCCCCTCTGACAGAGAGCGTCAGCTGCAGGCAGTTAGCCTCAATCAACAGGCACATAAGAGAGAACACAGGAAAGGTGAAAAGGGAAGAGAGTGTGTTGGATGTGGCATGTTGTGCAGCCCAGCATTGAAGCAGTGCTCACCAACCCCAGCACTGAAGAACAAAGACCCAGTAAAGGACGTGAGTAGTCTGAACACTTGGACTAATTATACATCTCTTTTGCCTTCCCTCCAGATGTGATTCGAGGCCAAGAAAAGGAACTAAAGAGAAGAGATACCTGAGTTGCAGTTTTTCCATATTCCCCTTTCCCATACCTTTTTGAAGAATAAAGAAAATTTACGTTTTGCAGCACTAACCGTCTGCCTGGTGTTATCTGTTTCACATCTTGAACTAAACTGACCCATTTGGTAAAAGAAGTTTACAGTATCCAGTGACATTATGTGACAAAAGACCGAACAATTCAGACCCAAAGATTTGAGAGATGAGTGAATCAAATATGTATCCGCATTGGGATGCATAGCCTCATATTGAAAAGATCGAATGACTCGAGTCTATGAACTAATCAATTCTGTTTCCGGACTGCATACACAGCCTGTAGGGAGCTGTAATGCGACAGAAGCACAATATCTTGTACACGAGGACTGACTTAGGAGGTAAGCTAATCGTTTCAGACTCTTGTGCAGGTTTTCAGAGCTTATGTCACGAAATAATGAAATAAGCATTTTTATCTCTCACAACTTGTTAGAAATGTCATAATTTGCCATAAGTGGTTGTTCTGGGGGAATTTGTGAAATATCACCTAATCAAATGAACAAAAACAATTTTTTCATTTTGATGAACAAGATTCAGAGATCCGAATCAGAAAAATGATCCGAACTTCCCATCATTAGTGTGTGGTGGGTGTTGTGATGCAATATGGCTGTTGTCGCATCATCCAGGTGGATGCTGCACATTGGTGGTGGTTGAGAAGACCCCTCTTTCATATGTTAAGTGCTTTGAGTGGGCCAAAAAAGCTCTATATAAATGTAATGAATTATTATTATTATGTGCATGCATGTCAGTGAACAAGTACGGCCACGCTTGTCGAGTTCAAAGAGAGATTTAATAAGATCTGAAGTTGGTCAAATGCATATTACCTGAATAGTTCAAGTAAACCAGAGTTTATTCAAGGACTTGCATTTAATGCATGGATGGAGAAAGAACCTAATGTAAGCATGGATGTATACAGTTAAGTGTAAAGCAGGGAACGTCTCGGTTACGGATGTAACCCTCGTTCCCTGAAGGAGGGAACGGAGACGTCACGTCCTGACCGACGAATTGGGAATTGGGAATTCCCAATTCGTCGGTCACGACGTGACGTCGTAGTGACCGACTGAAAGGGAACCAAAAATTCACTTGTGGAGAAAAAACCTTGTAAGAAACCAGGCTTAGCCAGGAGGGTCAGTTCTCTTATGACACGCTACAACTGCACCCTATAACTTTTGGTTAAAGTGGAGGCTTATAATAGTGATATTTGTTTTTATAAGCAGCAGTGTAGACATGCTGCTAATCTTCATTTGTGCTCCAAGGTAAAAAGAAAAGCATATGGGGAATTAGTCAAGACAATGGTCAGTAAATAATGACATGATTAACTTTCAAAGATGGAAATGTCTGACAATCTTTCTTACTCAACAGCAGCCAGATGATCCTGAAGTTCCACAACTCCCAGACGCTTGTGGACTTCCTGTAAAACCTTCTGACCCAGGAATCCGCTCCCCCTGCCATCCAGACGAGCTACAATAATGCTGTCCGAGCTGACCAGCACTGAGTCCCAGTCAAGTAAATACTGCTCATTCACCTGCTGGCCACCAGGGGCGCTGTCACTGACCCACACATTCACAGTAAACATGGCTTCATGTGCATCATTACATGTTGATTATAAATATTCAACAGTTACTGCATTAATTTACATTTCAAAAAAAGCACTCTACACATAAAGTGGGGGAGAGCAGGGAAAGCTGTGACAGTTTTTACTTTGTTGTTTTCCAGGCATGAAAGCAAATCTCACCGTTACTCGCCACTGACACAGCTTACCCCAAACTTTTAGGCAGTCTTTATCCCACAGAAAGAAATGTATTATGTACATAACATGGATCAAATTTAGATTTTAACTTCCTGTGGTAAATTATTAGGTATTAAAGGCGCTCTAAGCGAATAATGTGCGACGTCACTTCCTGTTGATGTTTGAACTGTTTTCAAACAGACAGAGCGTAGCTAACTCCTCCCCCTCCCCCTCCCTTCCGTGCTTTCATGAACGCGCCCAACCCCCACCCCCAAATCCTTCTTGTCGTTTATTGGCTGGAATACTTTGTTTTGTTTTGTGCTGCTAGGTTTGGCCATTTGTTGATATTGCCGTTTGTGAAGCCTGGGCTGTCTACAGAGATCGCGTTTTTTTACAGTTTGATCAGCGGACAGGCAGCAAGCAGATAGTGAGGAGATGTTTCCGGTATGTAACAAAAAATGTTTTATGGTCTAAAACGCTTCAATTCGCTTAGAGCACCTTTAATCTTTTCTTTGCTTATTCATTTAGCTGACGCTTTTATCCAAAGCGACTTACATGCCTGATATGTCAGAGGTCACACGCCTCTGGAGCAACTAAGGGTTAAGTGTCTTGCTCAGGGACACAATGGTGTGTCACAGTGGATTCAAACCCGGGTCTCTCACAACAAAGGCGTGTGTCTTATCCACTGCGCCATCACCACCAGTGTAACAACTGGTAATACTGATTGTGATTCTTTTCTTAGGATGTTTAAAGAATATCAAGTCATATGTTGTTCATGCTGCTATTTAGCCCATTTTGAATGCATCTACTAAGATACATTAACGTTTTCTGTGACATGTATTGTATATTAACCCTGTTTCTACCCTAAATCTGGCAGAGTCAAATAGAGTTGTTAACTGTCTGATCCACACACACAGAGCGCAGGTGAGATCTGCTTACATCATCAGAAGAAGTGCGTAATTACGAGACTCAGAGAAGTCGAGTGGATACGTTATCTTCAGCGGTAACTCTGTAACAACAGTAGATGGTTTCATGTGAAAAACATGTGATGTATTTATGATCTATTTAACACCTTTAAAGCACATTTTACATTAAACATTGCACCAAATATTTGTGTACAGGAGATCCAGTACATGTGTAGCCAAACAAATACAAGTTATTATTTGCAGAAGGGACCCGCACACATGCATTGCTGGAGACTCAGTTGGCTGTATAAAATAGATGGGAGGTACTTTACCAAAGTGTTCAGTCTGGATGCTTCCGTACTCCGTCACCTGGATTCTTTTGTATCCGAGAGCAGCTGTGAGCACTGAGTTATTCTCCAGAATGTAATAATCTGATAAGAGATTAATAGGATAAGACTTGTTAACCATAAAACTATTCC
The DNA here is from genome assembly GCF_030506205.2 of Paramisgurnus dabryanus. NCBI lineage: Eukaryota > Metazoa > Chordata > Actinopteri > Cypriniformes > Cobitidae > Paramisgurnus > Paramisgurnus dabryanus. The sequence continues at coordinate 247,311 of NC_133351.1, forward strand.
TGAAAGTTCCTTATTAGAACATAGATGATGACGAAAGGAGGATGAAAACATCAGAACTCACTGCCAGTCTTTAAAGTATATAGGATCACAGCTGGGGCTCCTGGACCTGCAGATAAAACAAATCAACAGGTGAAAATCAAGATTGGGTCTGTGTCATCGCTATGATGTCCTGATGATTGCTGTAATTTTATGACCCTATGAGTGATATGCTCGTTCTAATGCTGATTTTAAAAACTCAGAGACCTGTCATTACAGGGACATTACTGTAAATAGTACAGTGGTTTTAGCTGACATCTCATTTATCTCCTTGGAATAATGTTCATTTATATTTACTGCATTTACACTTAACAGGTGGGCTTTGCCTGACTTGATGACCTGACAGTGTCGTCATAGTGTATGTAAGGCCAGTGTAGCTGTGAATGATGGCATCCGTCCTTCATACCTTTGCAGTGGAGTATGACGTGCTGATTACTGGAGCTGAAAACCGCACTAAAGAACGTGCAATTAGCTTTATTCCATTCATTATTGCAGGTCAAACATCGTCTTGGAAACAACCCCACTGTTGACACACTGTAAACACAAAACAATTGAAGGGATGATGGAACATGGAACATGATCTTTACTTAAAGGATAATTCTGGTATTTAACACTTTGGGTCTCATTTCTGGTTTGTTTTGGATGAACTACAGTGATGGACACAGAAATATTGACAATGGGTCGTGTCTTGAGTTTTTGACTCATTTAGAAGCATCTCTTGACTGCTTCAGAATGGAAGTCAATGGCCATGCACAAACATGTCATTAAAACAACACTTAACGTTCATTTTCAAAACTGTGCTACTCACCGAGTGGTGCGTGGTGTTCGTTGATGATTAAAAACAAGTTGTGTAGCGAAATACAGTTTCTGTCGTGTTTTATTTGGCAATTTTGTAAAATTCCATTGACTTCTCTTGGAAGACTCATTGCTTGCTGATATATCACCCCGCGCTGGGAAACAGAAAAGGGTCTGTTTACATGTGGTTGTAGTTTTTTCGCTCGGTTTCTCTCAGAATAATTTTTTCCCATATTTGTAGGGCTGGACCAGAATATTCAAATATTCGTTCCGTGGGTTGACATTCGATTTTTAGTTTTGAGATTCGAATATATATATAAATATTTTACAGCGTTAATGCAGAGCTTTTGCCAAGCAGGAAGTTCGCTTCACGCTCCCGCTCTATAGGTGGCGCAGAGAGACCAACATCCATAGCCAACAGCCACCAAACGCCACCAGTGGAAGAGATCGCCTCGAACGGAAAGTGCGCTTCCTGCTTTGGCATTCACGCTAATAGTGTTGTAAATAACGTTTAGTTTCTTGCAAAAACTGATTGATTTGCTTCACAAGACGTCAATATGTCACACGGAGTTATGGGGGATTACTGTTGTATTGGATATATATGCTTTAGCTCTTAAAGTGTGCGAATCGGTTGACTTGCATGACGGAGCACTGGGTCTTCTGCAAAATATCTTCTTTATTGTTCTGCTGAAAAACATATTGGATGGTGTAAGCGTTATAAATAAACTTGATTTTGAAAGTATGCTACCGTTTTATTACAGTTTGTTGAACTTCGTTCATTTATTTCGTTTTATTTAAATAGCCTACCCTTAACGTTGTCAGTAATTACTGTGCTGCTTACTTCTTATACAGGAATGTTTGTTTGTTAGAAAAATGTTAGGCTACCTTATTAAAAGTATTGCTCTTGTGTTTTTTTTCACTGATGCTGTTCTCGCAGGACGCGTGACAGGCACGCCGCTTCCGGCTTGCGCTGTTCTGTAGTATTTTTAAAGTTTATTAATTCTAAATGTGTCGCATGTCCATATTGCACGAAAAAAGGCAATACACTCCCTTGGGTCCGCAGCAACACATCCGCCAGATAATAAAACTGTAGACAGACAGACACACACACAGTGATTCCTGCCTTTATTAAAGAGACAAATATGTTCAGCCCAGGGGCGTAGGCAGAAATTGTATTTTGGGCGGGCCGGAGCAAAAGTGAGTGGGCCTATAGTTTATCAGAATAAAATTACTTAAATAATAAATAAACCTTAGAGTGGAAAAAAACAATAGACAAACTGCAAAAACAGTGACATCTTTACTTTTCAATTTTTGGCGAAGTCAATAATAAAACACTGTCTAAACATGTTAAACCAACAGAGCTCAATAAAGGCTGGACAAACCAGGCTTATTCAGGCTAGTCAGCAGTGCAAAAACAGTTCACCTGAAATAAAGTAGGCTAAAAATAAATTGAAATGACGAAAACTCTCAGCAGAGCACGGTTTGAAATAAATAACACACTGCCTAAGTTATGTTAAATCAACCATATACAGTGCAATCAGCCTGTTGGAAATTAAGCTTTTGTACCAAAAATAGCAACTCATTTAAATTAAACAATGTAAGTTTAACCTATAGACCCTTTTACAGTTGGTAAACATTGTGACGTATTTGTGTGGGCGGGGCTTAGCTGGAGGCAGAAAGAGCCGTAGAGGCTATGTTGACAAGCTTAAACTAGCACGTTTTAGGAGGGATTTATTAAACACGGATGCAGAAGAAGTTTCGGATCTGTCCGAATATGTACAGTCACTGATTCTGCGGGACCGTGACAGGTATTTTTGTTAATTAACTCTTGCGATTTTAACCAGGTTTTAGATATTTCATAGACAACATATGACTTACTTTCAGGTGGATTTGGGTAATTTCGTCTAGGCTTACTGTCTTATGTAACCTATCACTGGGCTAACTATGATATGGATTATTTTAAGAGACAATTCAAACGATGGCATACACATCTATCGCTGTATGTTCGTTTAACATTTAAGCTAAACAATAGCGCGGTTGGCGACTTTTCACCTATAAAACAGAAACTTGCTGATTTGTACTAGATAAAACCAACACAACAGTACATATGCATAGATTATTTTACCTGATATGAAGTGTGCACTGCAAACACGAGTATTTTTTATGCTCGTCTCCGTCTAGTCTGTGCGCCGTATTGCATTCAACCACAATTGTCTTCTTGATTTCTGTGAAGAAATGTCTGCCGGGATCCGGTAAAACTTTATTTTTGAACCAAAAGTGCTGTTCCTTCTAATCTGGCAGCCAAAAACACAACAAGATGACATTTTAAAGTCAAAAACTCAAACTTTAGCGCGCCGGCTATGAGTTCCTACTTATTTTTTGCCTCCAGCTAGAGCGGTGACGTCACAGTGACGTGGGCTGTAAAAGGGTCTATAAGGCTGGCATACATCTATACACAACACACCACTTAGTTAAATCACTTCACGAGCAAAAATAAGGAAATTAGTTAAACAGCATGCCTACCTTTGTTGTTTTAATTCTACAAAACAAGACGCAAACGCCTGGGTTTGATCTTGAAAACAGAAATGATCTCATTATAGTCCAAAGAGTCACAGAGTTCTTTTTCAAAAAACAAAAGGTTGTTGAGGCGGGTAGTAACTCATGGATGCAAATTGGGTTGTGAAGGTGGTTCATCAATTGCAGTTAGATCGGCGGGTAACCTGTGTCAGACTGACCGGGAGAGAGCACTGGAACTGCCGACAGGGAGCAAGCGGCAGCCGGCGCCACCAGCGTCTGAAGAACTGGGCTGGTAATACTCGGTAGATGGAGGCAGTGGCGTATCTTCTTCATCAAATCTTGCTTTTTTAAATAACACATTAAAGAAACTTTAGCCATTATTGTGGCAATGTTAATATTAGCCAGGGCCGGGTCTACAGGGGGGCTGGGGGGGGGGCATTGCCCCCCCAGATTTTCCTTGTGCCCCCCCAAAAATGTCCAGCCAACCTTAAAATAACGGAGTCTCTTTACACAAAAAACATCTTCTTTAGGCAAGCGCTAGCGTTTACAGCTCCCGCCCACTAACGTCTGATTAGCTTATTCAAACCTTGGAAGTATTTTCAGCAGTATTTAAGTCACAGGAAAAGTACTACTGTTCTCTATGACGGTAACTAAAAAAAACGCATCTTTAAAATATATATCAAAAACAATGCAATTTAGTATTACATAAACGTAATTACCCAACACATATTAAATTAAAACTTTTTTTATAGTAAAACATGCCCAAAATAGCCCCTTATCCTTTCTTAGACTCACCTCATTATTTATTCATGCAAATACAACAGCCAATGGCAAGTCTCCAGCAGCATTTAATGTGTTTGTTTTAGACGTAGTTCTGTTTATTAAAATTAGAATATGCAGTTTGTTTGTGGCATACTATATAGTAGATATAAATGATATAAGATGGTTATACAGTAAATATACAGTATTGTAACAGCTGAGCATCGCGTGCAGTGCAGTTTTAAAATCAAATTTTAGCGGTTTTGTCATCGTCATTCATCAGCTCATTCAGCTCGCGTTTGAGAAAAACTTCACACGCAAAAATCTACAGACTTTTAAGTTCAGGAGGAGCTTTCACTCCGCAAGGTCATCGTAAGGTAAAACGTTGTATTTTATAATGTTGCGTTGTATTATAATATCTAATTTGCTGTGTTATGAACAAAGCAGTGTGATTTATTTTTGGTCTCGTCGCAAATCACACTTACAGTATTTTAGGGCTTGTGCTTTTGTCTGGTGCTGTTATAGGCAAACAGGATAACCTTTGACGAATTTGTCATGCATGTCAAATTGCTTACATGATGCAACAATATATTATTTAAAGCATTGTGCTTTGTTGTGATATTTGAGGTTGCTGCAGCAGCAATGATAGGGTCAGGAATTAATGACAATACAGCTTATCACATTGAAAATACATTATTTTACATGAAGAAAATGTTTGAGAAGTGGAAATAAAGTTCCTAACAAGTGTTTATTTAGAATAAAGGCATATGTTGGGTAGGGTAGGTATAAGAATGGCTTTAATTTATCTATAAGTGAAATAATAGATTAAATGCAGTGTAAACATTAATAAAATATAGCTATATGTACAGCTTTATATTTATATCACCTGCTTGCCTGATTTCATTAACTGTGACTAAATGTGTCAAACTAGTGTAATCATTATAACATTATAAATCATTAATCTAATTGCATCTACTTTTAAAATGTGAACGTGCAAAATGACATATAAATTGCCTTTTATTATAAGACATATGCAAAATAATACTGGATTGAAACATCCATAATTTTAGTGTATGAATCATTTTAGTCGAGAAATGGCTGCCCACACAAAAATCCTGACTGCCCCCCCAGTCCAGCAAGCCTAGTACCGGGCCTGATATTAGCTAAAAAAGCAATTAGCAAAGTTAGCTGGCAGACTGCCAGAGCCCGCCGGCCGCCGCCCCCCACAGAGTCTATCTATCAGAACTCCTAGCAACCAAGCAACCAATTACGTTTCGGAAGCTTCCTACAACTTGCTTCCACAATTCCAGTTTATTTAGAAAGCAAATTAAACACACACCAGTCAATAATAAAGCCGGTTTATGTTAATATATTTTATTAAATACATTTGAATAATAAAAATAAACAAAAAATGTATTTTGGTTAAACTTGCCTGGGCGGGCCAGGGAGTTATGTGGGCGGGCCAGTGCCGCCCTGGCCCATTACTGGCTACGCCCCTGGTTCAGCCCCTCCTTCCGAAGCTTCGAATATTCAATTTGATTTCTACTAGAGCTTCAAAGCTCAAAAAATTTTATTCGGAACAGCCCTACATATTTGATCAGCTTTAGGTTTGAAGTTGAGCTCGATTGTGACTGTCTATACGCTAGACACCAAGCGTACTTGTATGGCAAAGTGGTTGTCGCCATCAAGTGGTCGGGAGTGTGTTAACGCTTCAGACTCAAATATAGAGGGGAAGTATATACGCGGTTGTGAGGTATCTAAAAAAATAGTTCCACTATAGCAAATAACACGGATTGAAATCATACATTGCGCCAATATATTTGTTTTTAATCATCAACGAACACCACGAACCACTCGGTGAGTAGCACAGTTTTGAAAATGAACGTTAAGTGTTGTTTTAATGACAAGTTTGTGCATGGCCATTGACTTCCATTCTGAAGCAGTCAAGAGACGCTTCTAAACGAGTCAAAAACTCAAGACAAGACCCATTGTCAAAATTTCTGTGTCCATCACTGTAGTTCATCCAAAACAAACCAGAAATGAGACTCAAAGCAGTGCCGGTCTTTCCTATACGCAAAGTACGCAATTTGCATAGGGCCCCGCACCACTAGAGGGCCCCCTTGATCTCAGAATTATTTAAAACCATTATATCAAAGAAAAATTATTATTATGTTTAATGAAAACAAGACGCTATAATTTAAATAATTTGCAAACTTCCGAATTTGTGCGGGTTTTTAAAAATACTTAATGATTTCTTAAATCACTGATATGTACTCGGACAACATGCAGGCAGTTTCTCAATCCGAAGGCTGCAGCCTTCAGAGGTCACATTTGTAGGCTGCATATGCGTCATAAAAACGTATTTTAGAATATTAACAATTATAATGTTGACTATTATTCTTAGTTAATGGTTAATTGTTATATTATGCTTATGACTTGCAAATGAAATGCTTATTTAACTTAAATAAATCAGGCTTGATGACGTATGCAGCGCGCATATGCGACATGATCCGGAGGTTGCAGCCTTCAAATTTAGAAACGGCCGCGTGCATGACGCAGAAGAGTGATTTGGTAACGATGCGCATATTATATGCCCACCATTGATTTAAAACAAAGACAAAGCTATCCGTCTGGAGCAGAATAAAGGGAAAAAAACGTGAAGCAAGGGAACAAGATAAAGGATTTGCGCGAGCAGATTAAGTCAATGTAAAGACACGCGTCCTAGCATGGGGCGATTCAAATGACGCGAATTGGGTGACGCAATTGCCGCGAAAACACGCGCTTTTTCCTTTGAACTTCAAGAACGCGCTCTCGTGCAGGATAATTTGACGAGAGAGAGAGAGAGAGAGAGAGAGAGAGAGAGAGAGAGAGAGAGAGAGAGAGAGAGAGAGAGAGAGAGAGAGAGAGAGAGAGAGAGAGAGAGAGGTAAGAATGGTGCCCACGTCGAGAAAACTTAATAGAAGACTTGAAATTTGTAAAGGATTAAAGTATATGTCACTCGTTTAATTACAGTATGTTAACTGGATAACACTGGATATAACTCATTGTATAGATAATAAAATAATGTATTTTGATTACACAAATCAAACCTAACTATATGATTGTAGCTGCTGACCAGCATAGGGAATCTCTATGGCTAATTTCTAAGACATGTTGCTGATACAGTACTGTGTGTTGTACCTTATCTTGTTAATTGAGTCTTTTTGGGCATCTTATGCCTAGAATTATTCAAGGAGATTGATTCTTTTAACTTCCTTTAAAGTTTGATCAGTTGTGCATAATGACATGTGCAACAAATGGATATAGGGTGTCAAACTCATAGATTTGCAATATTTAAAATCAGACACTCTTTTTAAAATATTTGGGGTCAACCTCTGTGACAGCTTTAAAGGGACACTTCACCCATTTGCATTAAGCTTTGTATAGTTAGAACTCCAGTCATGTTTTTGAATGGTCATGCATCATTTCCTCAGTTGCCGCTGAGACTGGAGAAATACAGATTTCAGTGTTGCACATCCTTCTTTCAATGATGTAAAAATCATCATTTTGCATCATTGAAAGAAGGAAGTGCAATGTCTTTGTTGAGGGAATGAGACTACAAACACCCCTTTTCTCTGTAAAATAGGCACCAAATTCTAAATGTATGTTACATTTCGACTACAAATATAACACTTTCAATAAAGATTAATGTTTCTACGGGTGAAATGCTCTTTTAAAGCTGAAACTTATCAAATCCTATCAGAGGTCCAGAATGTCATTGAAACACACCAGTGGCTTTGCTGTCATCAGTATTAAACATGTTACCCCTCGAAGTACCCCTCCCCACAGAGCCCCCCCCCCACATAACAAATCCCAATTTAACCCCTGTGTATTAACAGTATGTATTTATATGTAATTTAATTTGATTCATTACATTCATTTAGATCAGGTTAATTTTTTAGTGCTTCTCACAACACATTTTAAATCAAAACAACTTATCAGCAAATACATGTTTCATGTTATAATCAGCAAGTTTATCAGTCAGGGTTTCAAAGTAATGTGCATATGGGAATATTATACAGCTATAAGATAATACACTATGTGGTTAGTTAACAACTAACTAACAGCAACATTGACTGGGTTTTACCCAGATAGCACAGGTACGTCTGTGAGATGTCTGGTAAAGATCTGGAGATCTGGAATACATCTGGTGTGTAAAAACATCTTATAAAGGAAAAGAGCTGCTTTACATACATTCTAAATCAAAAACGTCTTGCAGACATCTTCAATATGTCTATATGACATCTTTTAGGAGACGTCTCACAGACGTATTGCAGATGAGAAAACAATTTAAATAAGACATCTTGCAGATGTAAACGCAGACATCAAATAGACGTCTCCGAGATGTATGTGTGCTATGCTATAAGGGTCTGAATGCACTGACAGAGGGCCCCTCACAAAGCTTTGCTTAGGGCCCCCCAGCATCTAGGACCGGCACTGACTCAAAGTGTTAAATACCGGAATTATCCTTTAATACCCTAATGATTTTTGGCTTTAAAAAAATCAATCATTTTAATCTTTACAATGTATTGCTACAATTTAGTGATGCGCAGATCACAGATATATCCATGGGTGCTGCAGATAATCCATGGGTTAGGTGGGCCGGATAATAAAAAATAAATTTTGATTAATTGCGGGTAGGTAGCGGGTAGATAATATAAATCATCAGTGATGCAAATATTAACTGCATACTCTAAAAATGAACGTGTTTTAAATATATTGGTAACACTTTACAATAAGGTTCATTAGATAACATTATTTTTATTTAACTAGTCAACATGAACTAATAATGAACTGCACTTCAGCATTTATTTATCTTTGATGATATTAATTTCAACAATTACTAACACTTTATTAAAATCTTGTTAACGTTAGTTAATGCACTGTGAACTAACATGAACAAACAACTAAAAACTTTATTTCTATTAACTAACATTAACAAAGATTAATAAATACTGTAACAAATGTATTTCCCATGGTTTGTTCATGTTAGTTAATACATTAACTAATGTTAACTAATGAACATTATTGTAACAGAGACAATCCTCCCTATATGAAAGGTAGGCAAGTTGCGTAGGGCCCCGAACCCTACCCAATCAAGCAATATTTGTTTTCAATTGTACTTAGTTTGTTTAAAAGTAGACATTTCAGGCTTTATTTAGATATATGTATCATGTCTGTGTGATGAGTATTCACAGAGTTTCAATAGATTTATGTACTGTGTATTGAGAGACAGCTGGCGGAGACAGAGACATCTGTAGGCGCACCCTGTTTATTTTCGTTATTTAACGTCACTGATTGGCTGTTAAAAATGAACCATCTATAGATCATATCATCATGCTTAAATCTAAGAATTAGAATAATTGTAAGGTGATAATCGGGTCCCGGTCGGGTGCAAATATCTAAATCACAGAAAATTATGGTGAGAGTGGCTGGATTATATACTTGAAGCCGTGGATTTGGGTGATGTTTAAGCTGATCCGCACATCTCTACTACATGAATGAATGAATTAATGAATAATTGTATTATTGTGTCTTGCATACTACTGTATGCCCAGCCCTAATAGGCTTATAAGACACCAATATCACCAAACAAATAAAATAATTAACAAACATTAAGCACAACTTACATACACTTATTTAAATAAGCAAGTCTGTCGCATCTTCCACGCTTTACAAACAAAAGTAGCCAATTTAAACACATTATGATTAAACAACCATTTCATCTTTTCATCATCACTAATCCAAAACATTTCAGGCTTTTTAACAAATATTTTACCAAATAATACATTTCTAAAGTCATCATACCGTGGGCAATATAACCCAAAATGAGCTTCGTTTTCAACCTCTCCTAACTCACATAGTCTACAAAGTCTGTCCTCTTCTGGAGTTTGAGTAAACCTACCAGTTTCTAAGGCCAGGGGAAGGATACCAGTTCTCAGTTGAGCCATCAAAGATCGTTGATTTCTTGTCAAGTTTGCTTTTACGTACAACTCAGTTTCATATACCTCTTTAATTTGTATGTAGGTCCTTAATTTTGGCTTAACTACATATACCTGTGCAAACTTATGACTGGTTTTGTGGTCCAGGGTCACATATTTGAATAGCAGTTTTATAACACACTGTTATTAACTCTTTCCCCGCCAGCATTTTTCATGATTTTCACAAAAGTTCAATGCCTCCCAGAAAATGCTCTTCTTTAAATATATAAACATACACTCTCAGAAATTAAGGTACAAAGCTGTACCTTTTCTGTCACTGGGGCTGTACCCTTTCAAAAAGTACAGCTTTGCACCTAAGGATTTCATTTTAGTACCTCAGAAGTACATTCTGGGACCAAAGAGAGCTTATTAGTACCTCAAAAATACATATTAGTATCTCAAAGGTACATATTGGTACTAAATGTTTACGTGTCTGTACCTAATGGTCCATACAATTACCTCTTTAAAGGGTGCTGCCCCCCTTACAGCTAGGGTACATATTTTGACTTTTTTCTAACAATGTAGGTCCTAAAGGTACGGTAATCTACCCAAAATTGTATTCTGTTTTGTAGGCCTGTAAAGGTATCAAACAGAAACTTAGGGTACAGCCCCAGTGACAGAAAAGGTACAGTTTTGTAACTTTATTTCTGACAGTGTACAATATATTACAGTTTTTCTGAATTGCTAAAACACATTTTTAGAAACCATCACTCATTTCCTCAAAACCTTAAACACAAATCCCAATTTCAAACAAAATTTACAGAACCCCTGAGTCTTCCAGCAAAATCAAACAATTCCTTCAAAACCATTTCACTTGTACTCAAAATCAAACTAAGCTTTCAAATCATACACACATAAGTCTATTATATAAAACACTACAAAGCATCCATTAGACACTACCTTAAAAAATGGAAAACACAACATCCAGGACATCTGCTTACAGAAAAGTACACGTTTATTGTACATAACAACACACTTGACAAATACTGTAAAAAATCTATATTACTGTAATCACAAGTTAAGTTTAGTGAATATAGTGAATACTTTACTGTAAGTACTGCACGTAATAGTACGTTTTCAATATTACTGTAAGCAGCACTTGGATTTTGTAAAAAGTCAGCAATCCAACTGCAAATTTTGCCAATTGCATCGTCTCTGGTGTCCTTTTCTTCCTCATACTCTTCATCTACCTCTCAGACAATCCACACAATTGGTCAAAAATACCATTAGATAAAAGTGTGTAGAATTTTGAGTTGTTGTGTTTACTCAATGATAACGGTATTGTAGTTGTGTTTAACTTTTGCCTGCCTGTGTTTAGCATTTATAAAACAAGTGCATTGCAGTGTGAAATGTGTGTTGTAGTGAGAAGTTTGTGTTTAGAATTTTGCAAAAAGAGTGCATGATTTGACAAATGGGTTTAGGCCACTAGGAATTTGTTTCAGAGATTGGGGTTTAGTGTTTTAGCAATTCAGAAAAACTGTAAATGAAAGAACAGGCCCTCTTTTTCAAACAAAAAAACTGTTTCATCCTACCTTCATTAGTTCTCTTTTTATCACCTCTCAAATGTGGATAGGTTTCTTCAAAAACAAATTTTGAGCAAAAACCTTTGATAATTCCATTTTTGTAAAGGATTTTTGATAGAGATCAGATGCAGAGCGATCCTCAAAACTTAGACGGACATACAGCTGTTTGCCCTAGGGCGATAGTTCCTAGTTGTGGATAGCCAGCTGGTGGATAATAGCGGTATTGCGGATTGACAAGATAATTCGTCAATGGTGGGGAAAGAGTTAAGCAAAGATTTGATGATGACTATTGTCAATCTCACCTGAAGAGATGTCTGTGTCGGGGCGAACCCTCAGTGCTTAGGAAATATCTGAATGTACACAATAAATGTATTTAGTATTTACTCTTTCAAACAAACAGTTTCAAGTCCTTGCAAAACACTGTGCATACTTCTATCAGTTACTCCTGCATTTACACTTGCGCTGTCTTGGGCAGAATGGATAAAATCAAATTTATCTATGGATAATAGACAAGCACTTTGATAAGAAGTTTGTAAGTCTTCAGCAGTATACAGACACTTGGAACGTTACATATTTTGAATATACAAATGAATTCAGATGGTGACAAAGGAGAAATGTGGTCATAATTTGCATTCACTTACATGGTGTGCGCATTCTGATTATAAGCCAAAATCTGTGTCACTTCCCAGTTACCCGATGTCAGATGTCGCACTTCATTCTGATCCGCTCGCACCTGAACAACCACACAACACAATAAAATGGTGGTTCTACATAAATGTCTACATGAAGAATATGTTATACATTATCATGCTCTCAGCTTCCAAAAATTTGAAGCTATGCATTCATACAAATCGATCCTCCCTCAACAAAAATACTGTATGTACCTGAGAGGTGAACATTGCTATGTGTTGAAAGTCTCCACGACCTCCCTGTTTCACCGGAACAGTCAGGAAAAATCGGCTGCTGTCCCATGAGAAGAAAGGTTCCTGGTTCTGAAGCAGAAAATGAGTTCATGGAAAATGAGACCCATCTATAGCCAGAATACATGTATGTCTTACAAAGACTGCACACCTCTCCTGGCTAAAGTTAACTTCTCATTAAACAATGTGTTTAAAACAAAACCCATCTGCTGTACAGCTTCAAAACATATCTGATCAAGACTCACTTGATTGGAGAGCCAAAGGTCTGATGTCTCCTCGTGTCTCTGAAATACCACCATCATCATCAATATCTGGCTACAAAAACACTGTAATCTTGTTGCAATACTCAATACAATATTGATACAACAGATGGGAGTTTGTGTGTGTGTGTGTGTGTGTGCCTGGTAATTATCACGTTGTGGGGACAAGATAGGAATACCAGTGTTTTTGTGAACTTGTGGGGACATTTTGAGGTCCCCATGAGGAAACAAGCTTATAAATCAAACAGAATGATGTTTATTGAAAATCTAAGGTACCAGAATGGTTTCTGTGATGGTTGGGGTTAGGGAATGGGGCAGGTAAGGGGAATATAATATACAGTTTGTATGGTATAAAATGCATTACGTCTATGGAATGTCCCCACAAAACATGGAAACCAGAACGTGTGTGTGTGTGTGTGTGTGTGTGTGTATACCTTGATGCATGCTCCTGTGGTAGAGTCACATACGGTTAGAACAGAGACGTTCTGTGCCCGGTTTAACCAGCGCACAGCTGTCTTAGTTTTACTAATCCACTTCACCATCACTACGTAGTGCTCCCTACAAAGAGAGAGATAGAGAAAGAAAAAATGTGAGAGAGAACAACATAATGAGAGAGACACACAAAGACAAAGAGGGAGAAAGAGAAAGATCCAAAAATAATTTTTATAATATAAAATTATAGCATTACATGGCAGTGAAGTGTGAGGTCCTCTCCGGAACCATGAATTTAAGAAATGTTAGAAAGTCAATAAACATTTTAAGTCCTTTAAAACCATGAACTGAACACTGAAAAGTCCACTGATTCAAATGGTCCTAAAACTGCAAAAACAAACTAACACAACTAACGTGAAAAAAATAGTACTGGGAAAAGATTAATCGCGATTAATACATATTCATGTATGTATTTAAGAAACATTTACATGTGTATATATATTTATTTATATTTTTATATATTCTATATTATATATACATTTTTAAAAAAAGTATATATAAATAAAAAAATCTGAAATGACTATATGTATGTGTGTGGTTAAATATACATAATAATTACACTCAGTACACACACACATATTATGCAAAAAATCACTTTTATTTTGAATGTGATTAATCGCGATTAATCTTTTCCCAGCACTAAAAAAATTAAACCCAACCAAACTATAAAGGTACATACAGAAAAGTACGTGACTTATTGGACTGAAACAGCAGGGAAATACAGTAAACTTAAATTTAATTTGACCTTAAATAGAAATAATAATACCGAAGAATAACTGATCATTTATTATTTAAGAGAACAATAACAAGATACAGACTGAGCAATCACACAGAACTTACTCATCAGATGCCCTAATTATGAGGAAATTAAAGGGAAATTCTGTGAAAAAAAATTCATTTGCCCCCTTACTTAAATTAAACAATAATACACAACCTTAATATTTACACAGGGGTGTTGAATGCTTTATTCTGATTGGTTGAAAAATGTTTCACAGCCACAGGTATGCATTATTTTAAATAAACACACACCTGATCTGTCAAACCACCAGAGCAATGTCTGTGGTAACTGTGGTATTGGTATAAGAGGAATAATTTACTCTGGTTCTCTGAATTATTTTCAAGTTAGTTAACAGCCCGTCATCAGTTATTCCTCACATAATGTCTCCCTCCCTTCCTCCCTCTCCCTTCCTCCCCCTCTCTCTCTCTCTCTCTCGCTCTCACTCTCTCCCTCTCTCTCTCTCTCTCTCCCTCTCTCTCTCTCTCTCTCTCTCTCTCTCTCTCTCTCTCTCTCTCTCTCTCTCTCTCTCAGTACCGCAGTTTGAGCTCATCAGGTGGAGTCAGTTCAAGAGTGTGTGTTGGTCCATAGAGATTGACTACAAACAGTTTCACCATGGGATTGAGCTGTCCAGCCTGCAAACACAACATGAACAAAAATGACATCTTCATACAGTATGTGCAACAAAAACAGAATAAAATATTTTTGCCTAAGGCACAGAACGTTTTAAACATAATAAGGATTTCGCGACTGGTCCTTGGTAGCTAAAATCTCAATGGTTTGTTCACAAAGCCTCAGAGTCTTTCCATTCCTCACTCGATTAATATCGGTTGCGGTGAAAAGAATCAGGAGCTCTCCTACCAACAAACAATAACCCTCACTAACTAATACATTTACCTCCAGATTGGCTACCTATATTCTAAACGAATTGCTTGAGGCGGCCGCTAAGCGCACTTTCCCCACACAAGAGCCCCTACCATAGAGACAAAACCAAGCGTCCCGCCACTATCAACAAGAAAAAAAAAAAACGTACCTGTAACTGTACAAATCGCGTTTCTGCCGCTGGGCCAGTTACTTGAAGTAAACTTCGGCTTATAGAGATGTTCCTTGTGTTGCTTTAAATGCTCTTATTTTTTTATATACTTAAAACGCATCAACAAAACATACTTTAAAATTAAGAAACAAATTGTATGAAACGAACTTCGTTTAAAAGAAGTAAACAAAACGTATTAAGTGGTCAAAGATTATGTCTGACCCTTGATCTTATTAATCTCCAATCCATTACAACGCACCATATGACGTTTAAAATTACTTTCTGTCTTTCTTAATAAGCAAATTTAATTGAAACAAATCATAAAAAACATAACAACAATATTCAAACACAACAATACTCAAACATAAATATTAAACAAACATAATTTCTTTCAGAATCCATGTTTAAAACAAGCTGGTATAGCGTATATAATCTGTGACTATATATAAACTGTGCGTTTATAATCTGTTTATAATAGTTGGTGGCACTCCAAAACCTCCATTGCAAACATCCATTCAACAGAACTGGTGCCCTCAATTTCATGAGAAGCTCAATGCCAGTGGGTGGGTCCTCCAATTTGAGATGTACACAAAACATAATTTCTTATAAAAATAGTAAAATATTAGTAAACTATTAATGTTACTATTAGTAAAATCTTTGGTTGCATATGAATGATGATAATAGAGCACACACGCCACATACACAAGATATGGTTGTAACATGTAATGTCCCTGTGTCACCTGTGTTCATGTATGCCCTGCTCACTGTGTTACTTAATGTTTCCGCCCCCTTGTCTGTTTCCATGGACACTCATTGTTCCCTTGCTTTCCCCTATTGTGTGTTGTCATAGTGATTCATTGTCCCTGCTTTGTGATTGGTTGTCTGTATACATATACAGTTGAAAGAAAAAGTATGTGAACCCTTTGGGCCAACTTGGATTTCTTCATAAATTGGTCATAAAATGTGTTCTGATCTTCATCTAAGTCAAAACAATAGAGAAACACAGTCTGCTTAAACTAATACCGCACAAACATTATACGTTTTCATGTTTTTATTGAACAAAACATGTAAACATTCATAGTGCAGGGTGGAAAAAGTATGTGAACCTTTGGGTTTAATAACTGGCCAAAACGGTGGTGTACGACTCCCATAGACTCTTTGCCCTCACCAAAATGGCCAAGCATGACTCACAAAGTCTATCTGCCCTGTCCGAGATGGCCAATTATGAACTTTTTACCTGGCTCAAAATGGCTGTTCCTGAGCTCCATGAACTCTCTGCCTGGCACAAATGGTTTGTGCCTGATATCTGGTCTGCCTTGTGTTCAGCTTCTCTGGCTTTGCCAGCCTCTCTCTACCTGGTCTCTATTTGCAGGCCCCGAGCTCCCCCAGCACCACCATGGGTTGCAGCTCCTCCCTGGTCTCTGGTTCCGTCCGCGGCCCCGCCCTGGCTCCGGCTTCCTGCCCTGCCGGCTCTGCCCTGGCCTCCTGCCCTGCCGGCTCCGCCCTGGCCGCCTGCTCTGCCGTATCCACCCTGGCCTCCTGCTCTGCCGGCTCCGCCCTGGCCTCCTGCTCCGCCGGCTCTGCCTTGGCCTCAACTTCCACCCCCGGACTATCATGGACCTAGCCCGCCATCCCTCCCCCTGCTCCGTCTCTGCTCCACCACCCACCTGGACTTTTGGACTTTATTTTCCGGTGGAGCGGGGGGTTATGTAACGTGTGTAATGTCCCTGTGTCACCTGTGTTCATGTATGCCCTGCTCCCTGTGTTACTTAATGTTTCCGCCCCCTTGTCTGTTTCCATGGACACTCATTGTTCCCTTGTTTTACCCCATTGTGTGTTGTCATAGTGATTCATTGTTCCTGCTTTGTGATTGGTTGTCTGTATACATATATACCATGTTAATTCATTCCATGTTGTCGGTTAATGTTGTAGCTTGTGCCTGGTTCTGTTTATGTGTTTGCCTGTTTTTACTCACTTTTGGATTAAACTGCACTTGGATCTGCAGCTTGCCTTGCTTGTTGCTTTTCACCAGTGACAATGGTAAATAAGATTCATAGTTCACCACTTGGTGTTTATAGAATAATTAGTGGGGACATGATTTATTATTGTTTGCTAAACTCCAACGCAAACTTTGCACCCTAAATTTGAAGTGGATATTGTAAAATTACCAAATTGAAATAAGGTTCCCCTTAATTTCTTAAAAGGCAGTCAAACTGTTTATCCTTTGCATAGTTGTTTTGGCAAAACATCTGTCACAGTCATAGCCTTGTTTAACACAGGCACGCAAGCACACACACACACGCACAAACCAGATTCACGAACCACGCGCGTGCATATTTGTGTGTTCGTCTTGATGCAGACTGGGGTGAAAGAGAACTTGAAAACACACCTCCTGATCATGTCCGGGCGCGGTGGTGGTGGTCTAACTGACTGCATTAGCGGCGCTTAATTATATTAACGCATTTATGGTTAATAACCTCAAACGCGATAACGTATTAATGCTGACAGCCCTAACTAAAGGTAAAAAATACTTTAATACAATGCTGGTTATGCGCTCTCAGTAGGTGCAATTTTTATAATATTAGTTTCCATTACACCATCAACCTTTAAATTTGGGTTTCATTAAAGACGCCATTTCTGTTATTGCATTAGCACATACATAAAATATCTGAGCAATATTTAAAATGCATTTTAAAGTCTAGAAGCCTGTTTCACCAAAGTGACTATTCAAGTAGTGAAGAAGGCACGGAATCTAAATAGCATGCAATCTCCAAATATAGACAAGAAATTTGGTTATATCTTTATTAATTTCCAACTGTTAGGGTTAGGTTATCCTCTTGAATTGTATCTACACACAAACAAATCCTTTAACACAGTGCCATCTAGAGGCTGTTTTATAAATAGCAGGCACAATGCATTAACGCATGCGCACGCGATAGTTTCTCGTGATCACACGATTGTTTCTCGTGAGCACCCGAAAGTTTCTTGTGCGCACGTAAAAGTTTTTTATTTTATTTGCAAATGTCCTCTCAGAAGCTCCGTACCATGTCCTTAAATTATTTTCTGTCCAACACCTTTTCTTTTTTATGATGTCCTCTCCATAAAATCTTTTTAACTACAACTAGAGAAAGATCAAAATGTAATGCTGTATTTTTATAATAGATCAACTGGGGGAGGGCGATCCCAGTTGAGCTTTCGTTTTACTTAAACATCCCAAGGAGTTTTCAAGCTGTCTTAACTTACTGTTGTCATTGGCTTGTGCACTGGAGGTTAGGAAGGCCCTATCCACTTGATTTGGAAAAATATGTAATGTGTATATGTGTAATATTTAAAAGAAATAGAAAATTAAATTAGAAAATGATACCTGGTGGCTTTGTAATATTTTTGCATAAGTTCATAAGTGCAGGATACAGTCTGCATGTCAAGTATTGTCACTGACCTTCGGGTACGGGTAATGTTTGCCTTTTGGGTAAGTAGACCCTGTGAATGTAGGCAACAACATGTTTGGCACCAGGCTGTCATTAAGGACCAGAAATGCCAAGCGTTCACCGTCAGGTGACCACCAGTGTGCTACATGAGTATGCAGGATCTCCTCTTTACACAAACACACAAGGAGGACAATTTCAACATATGTTTCTATTTGTAACGGTTTTCAACAAAACAAAAGCCATTACACTTTATTCACCTAATATACATAACATAGATCAAAAAGCTAAATCTCACCTTCATACAGCCAATCAGCAATCCCGTTATAGACGACACCCTCTTTCCCTGATGAGGTCAGTCTCAGCGAGTTACTCCTTACGTCCGACTGATAATAAATATTATTCTCAAATATGTACACCTATACATACATGCACAAACAAACAAAAAATTAATAAAAAACAGACCACAGCGCATCTATACATCCATGGCATAACATATAAGTGTGTTAATGTGGACAAAATTGAGACCAGAAAGTGAGATCTGAATTTGGCTTGTAATTTCAAAATTCTCTTTTACTGCCTGCTGCTGTAACGTATCATTAAAAAGGCTGTAAAAGACCAAACCACAAGGCTGTTCAAATATCATGTTATTGATTATACATTATATGGACACAGGATCGGAAATAAAGTTGTTTACATGTTTACATTTCCCCAGTGTGTTTGTCTGGAATCACCAGCTCTAAAATTTCCAGAGCTCCACAGCAAGAATCTATAATAAATGATAAGTCTCACCAGCTGTTGACCCTGGACACCCCATGCAGCGTGCTGCAGTTTAGAGTTCATCACCTCTGGAGGATCCAGCTCACTAACCTCTCTGCACACACACACACACAAACACAACATACACACACACTGGTATATGTTTTGATAAATGTGTAACTGACAACTTTTTCATAATATGTAAATTACCTCACATTTAACATTTATGAAATTAAAACAAATAAGAATACAGAAGAGAAAACCATTAAACTCAACGGTTTTGCCAAAAGAATGTATGCTGTACAAGTTAAGTTTATGTAATTGAGTTTAATTTAATGTGTATAACTTTAATATTATAATGTCCAATAACTGCAATGAAGGTTATAAACAGCTGCTACTTCACCTGGTCTGAATGTTGTAAATAATGTAGGATGCTGTGAATGAATGTCGGTAAACCTGTTTAGAGAAAAGAGTTTAAAAATCTTGTTCATAACAGAATAAGAGAGAGAGAGAGAGAGAGAAAGAGAGAGAGAGAGAGAGAGAGAGAGAGAGAAAGAGGGATAGATTGCAGCGCTGGAAAAAAATGAAGAGACCACTTCAAGATTACTTTCAGCTTTTCTAAATTTACTATCAAAAATTTAAATACATACTCTACTTTTACTAGCCTGGATGCCAGCCGATCATAGCCCCGCCCACAACATTTTGAGAACGGGAAGATCGGTCTGGGGTTTCTGCGTTGAGGAGCTGCTATGCTAGACCCAAAGCTGGTCGAACCAATCAAATTGTCAGGGCGGGCTTTATACGATGATGGACAGATAATCAACAGTAACGTAATGAACCGCGTCACCAAAGAGCGCGTGTGTTGAATGGCTGCCACTGTAGAGTTCAGATGTTTTTGACGTCCTTCCTACGGGATTCGGCAAAAGTTGGTTGCAACTGAAATGGGTAACGTTATCACAACGATGCAACTCGACGTGCATGACGAGATGGATATAATTAGCGGTCGTTGCCAGCTTTTTTTCGGAAGCCCAGAATCGTGGTTGCTGAATAAGTGGAGGGACATGCTAGGCTCCAATATTTTCAAGCGAACGTAATGGGTATCGTCGTGGATGAAGTTCACCTTACGTACAAATGGTAAGAGATAGTCTTACTGTATGACTTAGTAAATACTTAATGTTGTGATATAAACGAAATGTTGTAAACATAGTAGGTGTTGATGTACATTCGCTAACTCAGACTTAGTATAATCACAATGTTAGTGTCATTGTAGCGAAATAACTAGCAGTTCGGTCAGGCTGCAAAAGACCTCTCACACCCCGTTGCTCTGATTGGTTGTAGGTCTATCCAATTGAGTGCAGAGGCATTTTTCGGTTGAGACAAGCCTCATAATTATAGCTCAATGGAGCGGTATCAGACTCAAATTCTGACTAGAATTGAGTATGACAACGTCAGGCTATACTTTTACTGTACACCTTAAAAACTGTCTGTCTGATAATTATAACTGCACACATTAATCTGATGGATGTACTGTGTATTGGTCATGCTTCTGCCATTCAATATCTGCTGCCTGCCTCAATGTTATGTCCTGTATGTGTTACAATGTGGCCTCTGTGTGATAATTCTTTGTTTTGATTTGTACTGTTTTACTGTTTGAACTGTTTTTATGCTTTTGCAACTTGTGCTTGCTTGTCTGTGCTGTCCTAATTAAGTGCCACTTTGCTTGTATGCCTTATTACTTCTTGTCTAGCTGTGCTGTAAATAATAATATAATTTTAATGTATTTATTTAAGGTATGCCTATTAACATCTGGCCGGGGACTACAGCTGGAAATTAGCCGTAGAGGCTAAAGCTGCTCCTTTTATGAAAAGAGACTGTCCACGTTATTATAAACCAATAAACTAAACTAAACTATACAGAGGAATGCATTTAAGCATGATTATCATTTTTGTTTCATTCTACTGTCAACATTTCTGCTAAATTCCTAATGAAAAGAATTTTTATTTGCACTGATTTGCAGAAAACTGCAAATTTTTCAGATCTTGAATTCTTAAAAGAAAATGTCTTGGTTACGTATGTAACCTCCGTTCCTTGAGGGAGGGAACAAGACATTGTGTCGATGTGACACTAGGGGTTCGACTTTGGGAGAGACACTCTGATACTATCTGAAAATGGCCAATCAATGATCATTGACCATTGGCAAATTAAATTTTCATATCGCAACTCCGCCCGGACATCCAGGTATAAAAGGAGGGCTATATGCTCATTCATTCATATTTAATGCTGAGGAGGCTAAATGGATCTGCCAATTAGCAGTCAGTCAGAGACATGGCTGGGGGGACATAATGTCTCGTTCCCTCCCTCAGGGAATGGAGGTTACATATGTAACCAAGACGTTCCCCTTCTGTCACTCACTCAATGTTGTGTCAATGATGTGACACTAGGGGTCCCTATGCAAACTGCCACAGAAACTGACTGTGTTAGAATCCTTTAGCCAGGCGAATCCCATAAGCAGAGTGTATTGGGAGCCCGCTAGGGTTAATAACCTTCCAGTGCAAAAGAGTAGTCAATCGTACCCTCTGGGACGAGAAGGAAACTCCTACCTCACAAGGTGGAATTACTAGCCAAGCACTGGGAAGCCTCTAAGAGGTATGCGGAGACCACATGCTATCGAATGGAGGTTATTGTGGAAAAGTCCTAATTAACAGAGGAAAATACGCCCAAGAGCAGCAAGCTGCAAAATTGAGCTCAACTGGACCCAAGGGGAAGGGAAAAAGCCCACCCGCAGAAGACCCATGGTTCACCGAAGGCAACCATAGGGGAATAGAAAGGCACACAACCCACAGGTGGCAAGCTTAAACCAAGGCTCAAGGCCGGTTAACAAAAGGTAACCAAACAATGTAACCTTAGATTGGCTTCTCCGCAAGCCAAACTGGAAAAGCATAAAAGAATCATTCACCCAATAAGGGGGAACCCACTTGTAAAAATGTGCCCTGAACCAAAGAAGGGCACAATCCAAGCCCACAAACGTCAACCAGGTAGAGTCTCCAGAGCTGAGACTGCCAGAGACTAAACTGTCTGGATCCTAAGGTTGTAAAACCTTGCAAAGGTATTAGGGGTAGCCCGGCCTGCAGCCTGACAAATATCCGCCAGAGAGGCGCCATTAGCCAGCGCCCATAGAATGAGCCTGCACCCCCAGAGGACAGGGCAAATTCAGGGGCCAATATGCCAGAGAAATGGCATCAACGATCCAATGAGTGGGCCTCTGCTTGGAGACAGCCTTCTGCGGCCCTTCTGCTGACCTTCAAAACAAACAAAGAGCTGATCAGATGATCTAAGCTCTGAGTACGGTCCAAGTAAGCACAATGTGCTGGACATAATAATGATAAGGCTGGGTAACCACTATCATAAAGGGTCTGGAGGTTCACTACCTAATCTCGAAAAGAAGTGGAAGAAACCTAGGGCACATTCCCAGGTTGGGGTCTCAGGATAATGTGAGAGAAAGCCGGCCCAAACTCTAGGCATCCACTGGCAACAGAGAAACTTGCAGGGCTCCAACACTCTTGATATAAGCGAGCGCGATCTAAGAGAGGGCACTGCGCTTAACTGATTCCAAGGGCTCAAAATGAGGTTTCTGAAGTCCTGAAAGAACAACAGAAAGGTCCCAAGGGGGGACGAGGCCTGACCTATAAGGGTTAAGTCTCCTAGCGCCCCTAAGGAACCTGACAACCAGGTCATGTTTCCGTACCGATTTCCCTTCCAGTAATATATGGTGTGCTGAAACAGCTGCCACATAAACCTTCAGGATAGAGGGGGACAAATGCCTGTTCAACCTTTCCTGGAGAAAGACAAGCACAGATGACGTTGGACACCTCTGCGGGTCCTCGTCACAGGAGGAGCACCAGTCCAAGAAAAAAACGCCATTTGAGATCATAGAGCCGCCTAGTAGAGGGGGCTCTAGACTCGGTGATGGTACTCACCACAGCTGGTGAAAGACCGGTTAAGTCTTCCATGTCCCATCCAGGGGCCATACGTGGAGGTTTCACAGGTCTGGCAGAGGATGCCAGATTGTGCCCTGACCCTGAGAAAGAAGGTCCTTCCTCAGGGGAATCCACCAAGGAGGATAGGACACAAGAAGTACCAGTTCCGAGAACCAAGTCCGGTTAGGCCAATAAGGAGCAACAAGCAGGACTTGCCCCTCGTCCTCTCTGACCTTGGACAAAAATGGAGGGATAAGACTCACTGGCAAAAGGCATATTTCAGGAGTCCTGGGGCCAGCTGTGCCTAAGGCATCTATGCCGAGGGAGCCTTGGTGAGAGAATACCAAAGCGGGCCCTGGGCATTCTCATGAGAGAGTCTACACTCCCGGCACAGCGTTACCTGCCTTGACAGCGCACCCGCCGCACGGTTGAGGTAGCCGGGGACATAAGTGGCACGCAGAGACTTGAGTCTTGACTGACTCCATAAAAGAAGGTGGCGGGCGAGCTGTGACATCTGGCGAGAGCACAAACCACCTAAGCGGTTGATATACTCTACTACCGACGTGCTGTCGGAACGGATTAGCACGTGCTTGCCCTGAATCAGAGGGTGAAACCTCCTCAGGGTGAGCAAAACTGCCAGTAGCTTGAGGCAATTGATATCACAGGAACATGCCCATTGCACACAGCTGACTATGACTGAAAAAGGTGCTGACATGCAGGAGATTCAGGAATCTGATGCATGCGCAGTGCCATGCCCACCAAGGGACTAGGTCATGCAGCCACCGCTGAAGTGGTCTCATATGCATCAGCCCAATCGGTGTACCTGCTGATGCTGATCCCATATGCCCCAGGAGCTTCTGAAAGAGCTTCAGGGGAGCCGAGATCCTGCCTCTGAAGGCATTAAGGGAGTTGAGGACAGACTGAGCATGCTGCTCCATAAGACATGCTGTCATGGCAACCGAGTCCAAATCTATGCAGAGGAAAGAGATGCTCTGCACCGCGGAGAGCGTGCTCTTTTCCCAGTTGACCCGAAACCCCAGTCGGTGAATGTGCTTGAGCACAAGGTTCCTTTGGGCACACAACTGCTCCCGAGAGTGAGCTAAAATTAGCTAGTTGAGTATGCGAATGCCTCTCTCCCTTAATGGGGAGAGCATGGCTTACCCTACCTCGCCGAACACACGAGAAGAGAGGGACAGACCAAAGGGGAGCACCCTGTGCAGATATGCTAGTCCCTCAAAAGCAAAGTTAGGATAGGTGGAATAGGGATATGAAAGTACGTGTCCTTTAGGTCTATGGCCGCAAACTAATCTTGGTGCAGAATAAACCTTTGGTGTCCATGCACTAAAACAAAACTGACCTAGGAAAAGGAAACTGCTCTTTTATTGACAATGTGGCAGCCCGCGCAGAAGGGCAGGCCAGATGTAATGGCCTCACCCTGCCCTGGGTGATGGAAGACAACAACAGCAGCTTCATCTCCTCTGGATCTGTCACCCTAGGGACGCATCAAAGCCTTAGGAGTGTTCTTGGTGCCCTGGCCTGTAGCTGTAACTTTTGTTGGCTGTAACTTTTGTCTGCGAGGTCAGTCGCGGCACGCAGTTCCTGCATGCACGCTGCGTCATGACCACCCTTGACAATGCCTTTAAGTGCCTTGGCTTGATGCACTTGCAAAATAGCCATGGCATGGAGGGCAGATGTGGCCTGTCCAGCAGCAGTGTAGGCTCTCGAAACCAGAGAGGCAGAAAACCTTCACGCTTTGGACAAGAGTTTGGGCTCACTGCCGGCATAAATGCATCGCAATAGCACAGTCTACAGGGGGAATCTGCTCATAACCCTTGGCCGTATTGCCGTCGAGGGTGGTCAGGACGGAAGAGCTGACAACTTCCATGATTTTGACAACTCATCATGCACCTCTGAGAAGAAAGGTACAGGGGCGGGGCGTGGCTTAGAGTCACCAAGAGAGATACCAACCACACCCAGAAGCACATACACAAAAAGGCATCGTGTATGTAGGAAATTCACTCTTTTAGTCGCTGAAAACGCCAAGGGGAATCTTCTTCTTGCAATTATCTGTGTGCTGGAACCTGAGAAGAAGCCGCTGATCACGTTGTCCAACACCAGCAACCGCAGGGCAACGTAAGATACTGTATCAAAGCGCTGCGAGAAAAACACCACATGAAGGCTCCGAAGCAGAAATGTGAATGAATGAGCATACCGGCCTCTTTTTATACCCGGATGTCCGGGTGGAGTCGCGATATTTTCATTTGCTAATGTTCATTGATCATTCATTGGCCATTTTCAGATAGTATCAGAGTGATTGGTCTCCCAAGGTGGAACCCCTAGTGTCACATAATCGACACAACGTCGAGTGAGTGACAGAAGATGAACTAGTTTTTAAACAGCACAATACTAATGTTTGTACATCTATTTTAGGAATAGTTCAAAAATGAATATTTGATGGAATAGCCATCATATTTTCATAGAATATGCTTTTAAAATGACTTAAATATCCTAATTTAACCAAGGCATACTCCTGGTTTAAGCTAATCCCTATCTAGGAAACCAACACTGTATGTTTTTTGGTATATATAATATTTAACTCCATCTGTTTATCTTCTTTATTAGAAATCCTCCATCATACGTCCAAATGGTTTTTGAACCCTTTCACATGTTTAGCATGAGGAATACAACTCTTTAACTGTGTTGATAAGTCAGAATGCATGAAAAATGTTAAACCCCCTTTAATGTATATTAAAGGGCGTGTTGAAGGGTTAATTTTTCAACAAATTTGTGCAATTTTCTTGTTGGTAATAAACATTTAAACTGTTATCCATTGTATTTTATGTTGTTGGGTAACACAAAACGGAAAGTAAAACGAAGAAGTACAGCGGTTTGCAATGATTCTACTTTCCCCCACAACGCACTGCATTACGTCACGTTGGGGAGAGAATTTACCAAACCCGCCTTGAGAGCATTGATAGTGACTAGAGAGACGTGTAAAGTACAGTATTCAGATAGCGCAGATTATATATAAATACATATAGATAGGTAGATAGGTAGATATAGATAGGTAGTCTGGACTTTCCGGGTGGGCCCGTCTGATAATAGTTATAGATTGCGAGTTATATTAGCAGGACCGTCTGGCGTCCTGATGTGCGGCCGGTTCCCGCAGCCCACTGGTCAAACTGTGCAGCCTCTCTGCTCAACAAAGTATATAAAAGTGCTCAACATGTTCGGCTGATCCCATCATGTCCAGGATTTATAAAAATACTGGGATCAGTGAGCGGTCCCTCCCCAAATGGCATAGCCTGTCGTCCTTTGATGTAAAAAACCGCCAAACGCCTATTTATTGCAGTATGCAGATGCTGACCGCTGGTTCTGTGTATAAAATGATTGTGTGATTCGTTATGATCCCATAAACAATATAACAAAGCATCCTTTTATTTCACAAAACAATATATTTTAGATATTATTTGATAGGCAATAAATGTCTCATCTATCTCTATGGCTCTGGCTAAGGCTTTCATCCACTTCTCCTCAACGTGACGTCATCGTTGAATTGCTTAAAAAAACATTAATACCAAAAACGTAAAAAAAAATGTCTTTAAGACCATTTTTAAGACATTTTAAAAATGATATACATATCTTGAGTGATTTATGTACCCAATTATTCGACAGTGTTGGTTAACCTGCAACACACCCTTTAAGGTGAAAAGGGCCTGCTCAAACACTTTTCTACATGTGTGTAAGAAACGGGTACACTTTACTACATCCTATCAAAAAATCACAAAAAAAAAGTTTTTTATGGAATTACACAGTAATATATGAAAATATCAATCAACTGATTCTTTAGCATTTTATACAAACAATGAACACCAGAACAGCAGAAAACATACCTGTTTGACATTGTAGGCGAACAGTACATATTTCATGTCAGGGCTGATGGAGAATCTGGTGGCTTTAAAAGCATCCTGGAAAAAATAAATGATGTTGTTATTGTCATTATTGGATGAGACTGTGACGAAACTGATTTTACAATCATTGAGCCGTATTTTTTTCCAGTAATACTCAGATATTTTGAGTGTTACAGAAAAATCACACCTTCATGATTAAGCAAATTTTACAGAGGAGAGAGCAATGATGCACATTAATGTTTAATGGCATCATTTAAAAAAGAATTCAGAATTTTAAAACTTTTTGTATTTAGTTTGCTGGTCACATATTTACTGTGAAGGAAAATTAACTCTCTTTTGAAATTGTCTTTGCTTTCATGCACGTTTTATTGTAAAAGTGATTTACTTACAAAAGTTGTGTTCTTCAGCAAAATCTTTGTTTCGTTGGTCAGGATGTTTAACTTGATCACATGTCCGTGGTGGTTTCTGTATATAACTTCAGATTCTAATAAAAGTAAAAGTAGAGTACAGTAAAGTTTAAGTACTGCATGAACTAGATTTTACATTGGTCTGGTAAAGAGGAAATTGGAAAAATTGGCAATTAAGTTAATAAAGTAAATTAATAAACAATCAAAATTTAAACTTAATGGGATTACATTTTTTTTTCAATCGCATCAGATGTCAAAGGCCAGATGCCATGTAATCCTAACAAAGCAGCTGACAAAATGAGCCTTAAAATGAACTGCAGGAAACAGCAAGGGCTAAGAAAAAATGTTGAAGTTACACTGTCCAGACAAATGCCATGATAAACAGATCGGTAGGATTTCACTGGTCTGTTTCATTTATCTGGTTATTTAAGTTTATGAGCACGCAAAGGTACATTTCCTGTAAGGCTGTTATTGTCTAAAATGAAGAAAAGCAGATAGAAGAACCACAGCGTACAACTCTACCAGAGCAAAGCTGTTTCAACGTTTTCAAGCAGAAACATTGATTCTGATGACATGTAGAGCTCAAACACTCAAGAGCTTCAGATAGTTTTGGGCCATGTAAGTTCGAATCAATGTGAAGCATACACTGCCAAATGGTACAGAAACAGAATGCATGCTTCCTAAATATGCATTAACATCATTTATTTCAGAATGATGCATTATTAAAATGTGTATTTTAATCTATTTATTTGAAAGAAATGATTCTTCTTAAAAAAAAGACAACAACTCAATATAGCCGCAGGGACTCTGACCAGCAGCTAACCTAACCCTCAATTCATTTGCATTTCCTCAGGTCCTGTAAAGCTGCAGCGCAACAGTGCATGCTGGGAAAAGTGCTCTAGAAATAAAATAAAGCTGAATTGAATTGTTTTTATCATTTATATATTCATTTAATAAACATTGAAGAGATGGGGTGTATGCATCTGCAGCTGTAAGTGTGAGAATTTACAGATCACCCCACTCAACATGGAGTAGTTTACAGATTCTCTCGCTGTTGTTGGATTAGCTCTGCTCCGTGGAGCCCACGCTGGCATGTTAAAAGAATCATGGCCAAATATTTTGTCTTTGAGGAAAAAGTTAAGAAAAGTTTATTTATGCAAATTAGCATTTTTGGGAGTGACTACCGATGTAAACCAAGCAGGAGTTCATGTCACCCTTCTCTCATCACCAGTTACTGGAATGGATGGTGCTCATTTGATTATGACAACCTGTTACGTTCCATGAGTGTGAGTATTTGTTTTGCTCCCTGCTTTCCCTTTTCTGCTGCTACTTGTTTAATTCTTAGGTTTAATTCTTGAGTTTTTAACACATGTAGCAATAAATTCAAAGATATCAACATTACCCTTTTGCCTCTGGTTGTCTTTGTTTTGTTATAATGATAGCAATAGTATCTCACTTAAGTGTTATTAAAAAAATCCCTAACAATAACATCTAGCACGTAACACAGACAGATTTAGAAACGCCTCCTATCGACCTCACTGAAAGAGATGGGCGACACATAGCGAGAAAGGCGCTGGTGGTCTGAATGAGATGCAAGAATAGCAATTTCACTCTTCTGTGGCATTCTTTTTAGCAGTGCAGCACAAGCAAAAGCCCTTCTACCAAATTTTGAACAAAACCTATGTACAACAAGAATTATCGCAAGTATTTGTAATGGAAAGAAGATTACATAAGGAAGTTTACACAGTATGCCTTTATAGATGGAAATATGCCAATGCTGCTCTCTCCTCAAGCTTAGTGAAGGCAAAGAAACCATGCCATATAGCAGTGGTTATCAACTCCAGTCCTCGGGCCCCCCCTCCCAGAAAATTTTAGATGTCTCCTTATATGAAACAGCTGAATCCACTCATCAGGCTCCTGCCAGAATGTTTGAAACGTTTCCTTAATTAACACACTGACAAGCTGATGAACTGAATAAGGTGTTTCTTATATGGAGACATCTAAAATGTTCTGGGAGGACTGGAGTTGAGAACCACTGCCATATAGTATGCAGTCATGTGTGGCATACAAAAAATCAGTTATAAAGCGTAAGAGTCTAGATAAGGATGGGCAACTTTGGTCCTGGAGGGTCGGTGTCCTGCAGAGTTTAGCTCCAACTTGCCTCAGCACACCTGCCTTAAAGTTTTTAGTATGCCTAGTAAGACCTTTATTGGCTGCTTCAGGTGTGTTTAATTATGGTTGGAGCTAAAGTCTGCAGGACACCGGCCCTCCAGGACCGAAGTTGCCCATCCCCTTACTAATACGATACTTCTTTTGAAATCGATGGGTCTTCAGTAAAGGAAGGACATAAGCTGCTTTTTCAGAAGACTCAGACTAAATAATGTGAAGTTATTCTCAACTGTCAGTGGATGTTAACATCAGCCAGTCAGCCATAGCTGTGTATATGAAAGGATTCCTGACAATGTGTGAAACTGGGAGTAATGTTGTTATAAAAAATTCATACTCCTGTTTTCTTCGGCTCTATACACACTGGAATATCTGCATAAAGATGCTTCACTCTCAAGGTTACATCAGATTGGACTGCATGACGTTCATGTGTCATTGATGTTCTGTCTGGACTGTTGAGGGATTCTGCTGTATTCACACACACACACACACACACAATGAAATATTCATGCTGCTGCCGCCAGTGTAAGACCCGAATGCCCCTTCCCCCTTTCTGTTACCATAGAAACTAGGACATCTACCACTCAGCCTTATCCTCATACGCAATGCCAACGCATGTGATGCTTCATATGGCAAAATATTTACCATTAATTAAACAGTCAGCGAGAAGAATCACCTTCTGAATCAGATGTCTCTGTTCTGAGGTCAGTCATATGATGAGGGAGGAGACCATGTACATCACTGAGCTCAACTTTAACAGAGACCAACGGTTGTTCTGGAGTAGTGAGCACATAAATCTTTCATTTTACCATAAGCTATGGATCAGGCATGGTTCAACCCTGCTTAAAGGGATTTACAACCATGCTTCTTTGGTTTAATGACCCAATTATTCACACACTTCCTAAAGGGTAGCCCAACTTCTTTGACCTCATCTCATTGACTTTATGTTGTGGAAACAGATACTTGATGGCTTATGCTTTTCCCTTAAAGAGCTTTAGAGGTCCCATTCTTTCTGTGTTTTTGAAGCTTTGATTGTCTTTAAAGTGCACAATATAAAATGTGTTCATGTGTAAAAAAGTGGTATTTTTCACACAATTGACTTATCTCTATAGCGCTGTTTTCACTGTCCTAAAAACGGTCTGATGCCTCCCTTGTTCTATGAAGTCCCCCCTTCAGAAATACATATCGAGTTCTGATTGTGTAGCTTGTTTAGTGTGTTGTGATTGGACAGCAGCTTAGCTTAGCAGAGCCGTTTGAGCCAAAGCTGGCGACTGACGTATTCCTGTGGGTGGAGTTTAGTCAAACACTCTTATATTGACGTCATTCAATCAGAAGTAGAGGGCTGTACTCCAAACCGGACGTTCTCTGTAGACTTTTAAAGGGGACTTCTGTTAAAGAAAATATATCGCCTAGCAGTGAACATTGACCTTTATCATTTTAAAGTTATTATTTATGCTCTAACAGGAACATTATACACTAACTAGGGTTTAAAAATTGGGATCAGGAAGAACGTGACCTTTAATCACAAATGTTGATGATGTATGTGGTTTATTATTATTCCTGAAGGCCCACTGCTCTGCACATCTTGTATGTCTCCATAATTTAACATACCTGACTCAAATCATCAGCTCATTAGCAGAGATCTCCAAGAACTGAACTGAATCTGTCAGATAAGAGAGAGAGAAACAAAATGTGCAGAGCAGTGGGCCTCCAGGAACGGAGTTGAGAACCACTGATTTAGATCTTTTTGTTTGGTTTTGATTTATTAAATGACTATTATGTTTGCAGGAGAAAGCAAACAGGAATCAGAATTAGCTGTCACACTGTTTGCTGTGCTCTGTATAGTCTACAGGGAGCTTTGCATAAATATCTCATGTTGACCCTAAGACTGAATCAATCAGTGTTTTCATAATCTATCTCATTCACCTAAAACCATGTGCAGACATCATTACTGTACAAGTATATAATGGTATTGGTTTAAATGTATTGTATAATGACATACAAAAAAAATTCAGATTGTCGCTTTACATGTTGGGCTGGCGGTCTTTGATGTGTGCGGTTCTTGGCCAGGTTAATCTGCAATGTCAACTTTTGATGACACAGTAGTCTACAATAACTGATCACATGCACATATAAACCACACAAATAATAAAGAAACCATCTTTGTGGCTTCATTGTGAAATTGTCTTACCATTGATCCAACGAGCTTCAGGGTCATGCACAAAGAAATCACTGCTGAAAAGGTCCTCCACAGTTAACTTGGTGTCTCTACCCGGTAACTTGTCATCTGTCAGACCGACACACATGCAGACATTCAAGAACATCATAGTCAGCAAAAGGATGGAGGAGCGAGAGAGCTGCAAATTCAAAATAAGTGCAAGTAAAAACACTTATGCAGATGTTATCTTTATGAATATGCTGCTGTACCTGGAGTGAGAAGTATCACAGACATTGTGATAAGGGAACAGACCACCAGTATGACCAGCAAAGCGATTGCAATTCCCTTCCAGTTCCTCTGAGGAGGACTCATGCCACCCAGATCCTTCCAGAAACGAGAAAAACGAGGGTTTTATATTCTAAGTTACTAGACAATCGTCAATACAGAAACTGAAGACATACACACATTATGCTTCCAAATCAACGTATCTTGTTTTATTTTCATTTCTTTCTTTTGCTTTATATGGTCAATGGCTATTGCATAGTGACATGTGGCATGCATAAGTGTTATAAAAAGTGTGTGATTTTCTTAATGACACCCTTCTGCCAATTACCATTAGAAGTGAACCTACATCACATGAGGCACAACAAAGAGTCACAGCAATTCCATCCCAATTTCTGCTTCTACATTGGTGTTTCAATGTAAATATCCATCATCACATTGTTCAATGACTCCCCGCGATATGCTCATATTACACCCATCCATTACACCATAAAGAAGTAAAAATACAGCAGGATAATTTCCCCTCGTGGATGAGAGCGGCATTAGCAGCTAATGCATTCTGGTCTTGTAACTCAGTACACATAAGAGCAAAGCTTAAGGCTTGAAGCAGATAACTGCACAACAACTATTAAAGTGTGTTTCTGATAGGTTGAAACCAGAGAGCTCTGTGTACGTTAGTTGTGCACTGCATGATTTCAGGAGCCTGCTTTCCTGTCCTAGATAAATTGCTCTTTGCACAGACTCAAGCATTACATGTACATCCACATTTTAAATAGTATCCGAACACTAATCAGTGTGAAGACATTTGTGCCTTGGTTTACATGGTTTGTGCAGGCTATATGGAAAACTAAAAAAATAACATTTTAAAACTTCTATCAAGTCAAATAACTTGCTTCAATTTTAAAGCTAATGTATTTCCTCTGTAAGTGAAGATCTGAAAAATGATTTGATTTGCATTTCCTGAACAAACCTTCAGATGAGTGTGCACGCATAAGTCTATGAAAGCTCCCTCTCTCGAGACAGAAAGACAGAACAATGTGTGTCCGTGTGTTATTTTTAGCTGGGTGAGATGTTTAATAGCTGCTTGCTTTGACCTTGCTGAGAGCAGGTTTAGGACCGTCAGTTAGAGAACATAACATATTAACTGGATCTTTTTCCTAAAACCACAGTTCATAGCAAGATCTTCTCATGGGATGAACAGATAAACCACACAAACCCAATCAATGTGACACACGGAAAGGTCAACATAAGCAGTGTCAACCTTTGGGCACATTTTAAAGCCTGGACAATGTTTAACAATCTGTGAATCTATCACAGAACCAGACAGTAACACCAAAATATTTAAGAAGCATATTAACGCATTTACATTTAGGAGGCTTTTATCCAAAGCGACTTACAAATGAGGTAACAATAGAAGCATATCTTTCTGATCATTTCAATGAATATCTTCCTGCTAAGTTATTATGGCCACTCTCAAGGTGAAGCAATATTTTTGGGGTGAAGCATATGGCTCTCTGCATAATTAACCTTCATTAACCTCTCTGGAGCCGTGTGGATTACTGCTGTGAAGGATGGATGAACTTTTTTGGCCTTCAAATCAAAAGCACCCTTTACAACCACTATAAAGCTTAGAATAGCCAGGGCATTTTTTAATATAACGATTGTGTTTGTTCAAAAAATATAATCATATACATCAAGGACGGTTTGAGGGTGAGTAAATGATGCATAATTACAAAGATTAATAAATGCATAAATAAATGAAAAACTATTTTGCTCATTGTTAGTTAGGGTTAAGTAATGCATTTACTAATGTTAACAAATACAACCTTATTGTAAAGTGTTGCCCCTAAAACCTTTTCCCAGTACTGCAGAGAGGAACTGAATGAAAATCGACAAGATTGATATAAATCCCATTAAAAAGGGAATACTGTCCCACGGTCACAGGCATATTGATTACGCATTCACCTTAGCAAACCTTGCATTCACATTGGTGTGCTTTATGGATTGTACTGTACAGTAAAGTTAATTTTCTCAAATTGTTTGTCACATTTACTTTATAAGCTGATAAAAAAGAGAACAAAAACAACTACTGGTAAATATTATTTATTAATAGTTTTATTTTTTATTTAAATAAAATGAAATAAATGTCTGGGTTATACCCATCATGGGTAAATATTGAAGTGAACACACTGCTGGGTTAAAATTGGGTCAAAAATAACCCAGTAATTTTTAGAGTGTACTGTCCACCACATATATTTAATCTCTTTATTTTAAAAAAGTCGAAAAAAATAACTGTTAAATATAATTATATAACAATAATAAACAAAAGTGCACAAAAACAAGGGCTGTGTGTTAAAAAAAAAAGAGTAAAAGAATGAAGGAACTAAATTTATTCAGTAAGGTTTCAGAGACTATTACTAAATGGTCATTACAGTAGACTATATAGGAAACGGGAAGAAGTATCGGACTCAGCTCGAGTTTGCACCTTTGGGGAAAATCAAACCTTGATTATTTTGTCTGCACACTCTGATGGAGATGATGTTTTTTTATTATTATTTAAAAACCAGGGGCTGTTCCATATATTTGGAGACGACACCAGTGCTGGTCACTAATTGTTCAGATGTTGAATTTCTGCTGCTGTTTTAGACAAACTGTGCATGTTGAGTCAGCTGACAATACATTAAATGGATGTTCAGGTTTCAATCATTTATACATACATTCATTAGCAGAACACGTTTCTAATCATATAGCAGGACATCTCTGGGACAACATGTAAGAAATATTTGAAGGTAATTTTTCTTTTGCAGGCTTTGCATCTTTCTATTAATTGGCTGTGGGTGAACTTTGTGTATCAGCAACATGAATCTATCTTCTAGCATTTACAACAATGTACTAATGTAGATTATTAATAATAATGTAATAATCAAAGAAGGCATGTTTGAAGGGTCATGGACTCTGATGGCCACTGGTATTCACTATTGCACATTATTGTACACATATGAGAAAGCCATAAGTTTCTACGCTGCTTTGTGCATTTATAAAGACAGTTGATGCTTAGGCCCAAACTCAACGAGTTTCTTCATTCAATGTTCTTATTCACTTACATGCCCATTTAAACACAGATACCCGACCGGCTCGAGACGTCAAAAATCAATCACGAGCTGAACAAACAGTTAAAAAAAAACACGCAGCACAGTTGTATTTTGTTCTCAGTGTTAAACAATCAGATTCGACTGGGCTGGGGACGCTACAAGGATGGGCATAGAGAAAACACACGCAGATCATTCCGCTGTAAATGTCATCTCATGTTTTACCTCGTCTTGCGGATTCCCTCTCTGGTTCTGCTGCTCTTTAGTGGCCGTCATGGTTTAAATCCCGCTGCAAATAATTTCCGAAACCCCAAATCCGAACGCGTCTTCCTCCTAACCTGACTGCAGAATCGTTAAATCTGGACGCGTGATCTCCGTCCTTTTACGCTGACGAGCGCGCAGACCGTTTCAGGCATTCCACTGCAGCTGCGCGTGTTCAACCTGATCGATTCTTCTCATCGATTGTTCTGATTTCGGATTTCTGCCTAAATTCAACTGCCAGGAGAAATAGATGAAAAACCAACGCGAAGCTCAGACGGATGCTGCGCTCGAGGGGCGGAGAAAGTCGCGCGATGACGTGTAAGCCTGTAACAATAACAGTTACCAAATAAATGAGCTTTCGAGAACCCAAATGTGATGGACATCAGATGAATTCAAACAGCCGTATTATGGGATGGGTTAAAGCGTGTTTATTTCCAGCAAGAGCTCATTTATAGACGCTGTCCATGGTGCTGCTTCAGAAAGACGATTCAGATGCATATTTATAAACTCTCTCTCTCTCTCTCTCTCTCTCTCTCTCTCTCTCTCTCTCTCTCTCTCTCTCTCTCTCTCTCTCTCTCTCTCTCTCAATATATAATATAAATATATTGGTTTGGGCTCAATCATATTTTACTCATTCAACATACATACACATCTCTGCTACAACTGAGATTCATTGTAACACACAGGGGGATTAACAATAAACTTGCTAGAAAATTCTAATTTTCTAACACAAATAACTCAATACTATTCTTTCTATATTCAGTAGTAGATGTGACACTTTGTTTACGGGTGTCAGCAGTGAGAGTGAAGTTAGCAGTACACTGTCATCAGGAGACTTGGCAGATTAACTGAACACAGTTTGGTAAAGGCCAAGTGGATCTTTACTCCAACCGGTTCAGAACGCAGCAGCTCGGCTCACCTTCCAAGAGCCCAAAAGGGCCCATGTCTCCACTGGCTACGATTAAAGTGTGTCAGGTATAAGTCGCTACTGCTCACTTACAGAACTTTCACTGGGTTCACACCAGCATACTTTCATATCTTCATACATTCCTACACCCCATCTAGAACCTTATGTTCAGCAAAGGAGCCGCCTTGTGTTACCTTAACAAAAGGGCATGAAATCATGTTCCCGCTCACTTCCCTTTACTTCTCCCTGCTGGGTGAATGATTGGAGTCTGATCAGCCACTTTTCTCACCACATTCAAAGGCTTTTATCTTGGTATAAGCACTTCTTGCATTATTGCCTCCCTATGACACATGGTTTTAAAGTTTCCTTATCTTTGTAAGTCGCTTTGAAACAAAAATGTCTACTAAATGCCTAAATGTAAATGTAGTAGCCTAAACCATGAAGCAATAATGAAATAAACTACGCATTTTGTAATCCATTAAAATAAAGTTGTTGTGCAGTGTAACAAAGTAAAAGTATACATTTTACACTCGAGTACACTTAAAAAATGATGTTAATAATTGATTAATTGATAATTGATCATTACAGTAGTCAATGAAATCTAATTTGCATGTATGCTCATGCTGTTAATAATTTTGTCTGAGTGTACTTTTACGCTTTTTCTTCTACGCTTGTTCTCAAGTACCGCTGTATAACCGGGCCTAAATAAAAACAAAGAAAGTACAGAAGAATCCAGAAACAACGAAAGCATGGTGATTTTGGAATATAGTTTAAAATGGAGAACATGCAATGTAAAAAAGATTTGTTGGCTCAACCTAATACAGTAAGCTACCCAGCCGCCCCCAAACACATCCCAACCCACGCACATGGGCAAACGCAAAGAGACACACTTGTCTTTTTGGTGTCAACTAACATTTCTAAGTAAAATCAACTAAAAATCTCATGGCAACCAGTAAACCTCTCCATGCTGAGTCAACAAATACTCTCTCAAAATGTTGAAGAATTCAAATATACACTCACCTAAAGGATTATTAGGAAAACCATACAAATACAGTGTTGGACCCCCTTCGCCTTTAGAACTGCCTTAATTCTATGTGGCATTGATTCAACAAGGTGCTGAAAGCATTCTTTAGAAATGTTGGCCCATATTGATAGGATAGCATCTTGCAGTTGATGGAGATTTGTGTGATGCACATCCAGGGCACGAAGCTCCCGTTCCACCACATCCCAAAGACGCTCTATTGGGTTGAGATCTGGTGACTGTGGGGGCCATTTTAGTACAGTGAACTCATTGTCATGTTCAAGAAACCAATTTGAAATAATTCGAGCTTTGTGACATGGTGCATTATCCTGCTGGAAGTAGCCATCAGAGGATGAGTATATGGTGGTCATAAAGGGATGGACATGGTCAGAAACAATGCTCAGGTAGACAGTGGCATTTAAACGATGCCCAATTGGCACAAAGGGGCCTAAAGTGTGCCAATTGGGCATCTCCCAAAGATCTCCCACACCATAACACCACCACCACCAGCCTGCACAGTGGTAACAAGGCATGATGGATCCATGTTCTCATTCTGTTTACGCCAAATTCTGACTCTACCATCTGAATGTCTCAACAGAAATCGAGACTCATCAGACCAGGCAACATTTTTCCAGTCTTCAACATTCCAATTTTGGTGAGCCTCTTTTTCTTTTTTGTAGTGGAGATGAGTGGTACCCGGTGGGGTCTTCTGCTGTTGTAGCCCATCCGCCTGAAGGTTGTGCATGTTGTGGCTTCACAAATGCTTTGCTGCATACCTCAGTTGTAACGAGTGGTTATTTGAGTCAAAGTTGCTCTTCTATCAGCTTGAATCAACCGGCCCATTCTCCTCTGACCTCTAGAATCAACAAGGCATTTTCGCCCACAGGACTGCCGCATACTGGATGTTTTTCCTTTTTCACACCATTCTTTGTAAACCCTAGAAATGGTTGTGCGTGAAAACCCCAGTAACTGAGCAGATACTCAGACCGGCCCGTCTGGCACAAACAACCATGCCACGCTCAAAATTGCTAAAATCACGTTTCTTTCCCATTCTGACATTCAGTTTGGAGTTCAGGAGATTGTCTTGACCAGGACCACACCCCTAAATGCATTGACGCAACTGCCATGTGATTGGTTGTTTAGATAATTGTATTAATGAGAAATTGAACAGGTGTTCCTAATAATCTTTTAGGTGAGTGTATATACAGTATCTGTAATCTGTAAGAAGTTAATTGAACAATTTGTGAGAGAAGAGCACAATATGATTACTAAAGTATGTTTATTTGTATATTGTTCTACATTTATTTGTAATAAATACAAAACTTTTGAATGAGAACTATATTTTCTTCAATTTACATCTTTTGTTCTTTTAGGTACTTTGTTACTATAATGCTACTTTAGTGTAATTAGTTTGAAAATGTAATAAAACTTACAACAACTTACTCCTCTAGTGTCCTGCACCTCAAAGGCCCATAGTCTGTACTATAAATGTTCTGTGTGTAGGAATTCAGACTATTTGTGCAAAACCTGTATGATGAATCACACAGGTAAGAGGCCCTGGATCCTGATGCATTCTCCTTAAAACCTTATAAGTAATAACATAGCACTTAAAAGTAAGCAGTGTTTCATAAGTCATAAGTTATCCAGATAAATCATTGAAACAACCCCTTGAAACAAAGCCAAACTGTGACTGATTGCTTTACATGTCAGTCGAGCAGGGCTTTGGGGGGTCTGTAGCTCAGTGGTTCCCAACTCCATTCCTCGAGGGCCCCAAACATTTTAAACGTTTCATTCTAATAACACACCAACAAGCTGGTGATACATAATCAGTTTTTGTTAATAAAAATGGAAACGGAGATTCAGAATCAAGTCAGAGAAATTTGCCTCCAGAACACATAGCTTGTGTAAACAGACAAATTTACTTCTGTTGCATGTTTCTGCATGTATTGTGTGGGTTTTGTGTATAGGGTTATGCAGTGCATTTGAAAACTACTGCCCACCAAGATTCATCAGTGACGAGCAACAGTTCTAACCAGAGAGATTGTAGGCTGAAAATCAATGATATTACATTAATAACATTTGAACAAAAGTATGTCATTCCATGTTTGTGATGTGACTAACAAAACCCTTCAGTCGTTATCAAGTTTCCCCGTCTGTTTTCCCTTTGTTTGACCTGTCATTGTATATCTGACTTCATTAACCATAATCCAGCACTCTCTGTCACATGATTTGTCTTGTTAGTCCCTGACTGTCACATGTTAGTTGTCTGTTCTCGTTAATGTTATCATATTGTTTAATGTACCTGTATAAGTTATGGGTGTTGTTTGAGTTTGTTATTCCTTTTGTGTTGTAAATAAAGTTTATGTTAGATTTTACTCTTCATCATCTCTCCTCGCCTGGATACGACCTCTCTGATACTACAATTAAAAACTACACAATGTGATGATTGTAAAATAATTCTCCTATAACACCCTAATGGCCATTAAATGAAATGTCACTAAATTAGATCAATGAAGGAAGATGCTTGCTCTCTCTCTCACACACATTACCATTTCAAACACGCGGGCGCGTGTAGTGGCTGTTCCTCTGCGTTGTGTTAATTTTTGATGGTAAAATAAAAGGATTTTCCACACAAAGCTGGTTTGGCTGATTGATTTATTTTCTGTGTCTGTGTGGTAAAACACACAAACAGACAGGCACTGTTATCGGCTACACTCATTTAGTTGTGCCTCTCCTCTCTAGTGTTATTGCAGGAAAGAGCGCAGCAATACAAACACATTTTACAACACACATTATATAAAAATAACTAAAAATAAAAATAATAGCATCAGTGTTTCATGAATACTAATTTACATACCTGTGTGGTAAAACACACAAACAGACAGGCACTGTTATCTGCTACACTCATTTAGTTGTGCCTGTTAACCACAAAATACATATTAAGTACACAGGATAATTAACAACAGAACTTACAATAAATGCAATGTATTAAAAAAATATTAATAGGGTAGGATTTAGTGTGCTTAGAAAATATACATAAACAGTGCTTATTTGAGTTGTTAGCCACTTAGCTGCTAACACATCTCATTGCAATCTCACTGTTCACTTGTTTACATTACTCAAACAACCTACATTTACAAAGTTGATAACTTGAACTAATGGTCAAATATAACATCACATAGACTACTCTCTCATATTTAATCATTTAAACATGACATGAACACTTGTAACAGCATTTAACATCATATCAACAGAGCTCATGAAATCGTACCTCTCCTCTCTAGTGTTATTGCAGGAAAGAGGACGAACTCTAGATTGCGCTGCGAGTTGAATCTCTCACTACATATGACGTCAGACGCAACGATTTCAAAATAAAAGACCCAAAAACAGATGGTAATAAAAACAAATATAAAAATAAAAAAATAACAAATTATTTATAATCTGGTGTAACAACATATCCCTGCTACACGCGCACACACACAGGGACACACAATGAGCCAAATATGTACAGGAGAAAACACCATTTAACTGTTATAAACAAAAAATAGCATTATACATGAATTATGAAAATATAGATGTTTTATTGGAAATTATATCTAAACACAGTCATGTCAATAAAGTTCTTCAATTGAATTATTAATTCTACTCTTGCTGTTTATGCAGAAAGAATGACTATAGTGACATAAAATATTTAACATTAATGTGCCTCCCACAGCCGCTTCACTTACATGCAGGGGCACTGGAGTGGGATGAAACTACAAACACGCATATTTAACATGGCAGATCAATGAGCATGAGCTACACAGATAGATGATAACAAACAGCACGTGGGCGAGAGAGAGAGAGAGAGAGAGAGAGAGAGAGAGAGAGAGAGAGAGCTGGTCTACATATTCATCAGTTCATTAAGTGTGATTTACATAAAGCTCAACATTTCACGTTTATTTAAAACATCTCATGGTAGATGTTACCCATTAGCTTTATATAAGTTGATTATGTATGCATTGAACTAATTTACACTCTCTACAGTCTGATAAAATTATAAATACAACATCATATAAACCAGTTGGATCTTTGCACAATTTGAACTCCATTGCCATTTCATTGTGATTTACAGATTCACAGTAAATTATGGTCACATCTAAACATCAAACAGCAAAAAATATTTAATGTTATATCTCAAACAATTACATCTGCTAATGCTAATGTTTATTAATATTAATTTAGTTCAAATGTTCTCACACACACAACAGCACTTTTCACTTACTGCAATGCTCTTGGATGATGTTGACGGACATTTCACCTGATGAGAGACGCTGGCAGTTTGATTCATCGAGGAAAACTGATGAAGGGCAAAATGTGCAATCAATCTGTATAATTAAAGAAGATCCAGAGTTATGATGATGAAGATAATGAAGGTAGTAAATGTGATGAAACACCAATGAATTCAGCAGCGCTCTCATGCCAGCCTCTCTCTCTCTCTCTCTCTCTCTCTCTCTCTCTCTCTCTCTCTCTCTCTCTCTCTCTTCTCTATCTCTCCCATTACCAGGACACAAACACACTCACAGTCTCTCTCTCTCTCTCTCTCTCTCTCTCTCTCTCTCTCTCTGCATGTCAAAACATTTATTTAGCCCATCATGTGTGTGGCTCGTCATGTCAAAATATGTGTGTGAACCTGTGTGCATCATACGTCATGTCAAGATAAATGCCTACTGCAGACGCATTGAAAGAGTTTATGATAAAAGAGACGCTCACGTTTGCCAGATACTCGCTTAATCTTGTGTGTAATCAGAGTTTAGTGTTAAGTTAGTGTCTTGAGAGTATTTTATGAACGTGAGCTTCATGTCATTTTGTTTCTTGTCATAAACCACTTCTTTTGATATGATGCACATAGGTTCACATATTTAGAATTCCTGCCCCTCGAAAGAGAAGTCACCAACCGCCACTGATTGACTGACTTCTCATCAGCTATTTCGGGTGAATAATGTTTTTGTTTTGAGTGTATGTATTGTTGTAATGATGCACAGTAAAAATATGAATCTCTGTGTTATTTTTCAATTTGATTGGACAGCAGTCTTGTTTTACAAATGGTTTGGCTTTCATAAAACACACACAATTATTGTGTGTCTTAAAAGAGGGATTTCAGTCAAATGTATGAAGGGAGAAGAGGAGGTGGCTCAGTACACAGCCCTGTGGTGCTCCTGTGTTCAGTACAACAGAGGGTGAGACATGCTTTCCCATGCCACAGTTTGTGGTCTGCCCGTGAAGAAGTCTTGCACCCATTTGCACAAGTGTGGGTTGAGGCCAAGGTGTTTCTCAGTCCTAATTTAAGTGAAGTGTATTATTTTCAACACTTTGCTGTGACACAAACGGAATTTTAGATGGGGATATAGGCACGGGCCAATTATTTAAAAATATTGTCAGATAAAGTCACATTGAATAGTGAAATTCCAAATAGGAGTTTATGTTTAACACACATTTGATAATAAAGAATATTCAAGAGAATACATTATGAAGGATATACTGTAGCCTACACACATTGGAAATGAAAGGTAAACGTGTTTTTAATAAACCTTTTATAAGTTTCCATGGCAACACATCAAGCTCATCATGCGAATGTACTTTAGCGCTTTCTCCTGGACAGCACAAGCACAGCAGTTTCTTTCACTTTCAACACAGACAAGTACAAACCATAATAAACATATTATTAACCAATTATATTTATTAAAAATCTTTTTATGTTAAATTTGAATAAATATGTTTTATATTAAATTACATAGCTTCATATACGCACTGATCGAGTAAGATGACAGTAAAATGTTTACTTTTTTATTTAACAAGCACCTATGGTCCGATTCACGATTTTATATTTCCTTTGGTGTGTAAGTGTGTATTAGTTCATGTTAATGATATGCAAAAGGTATAAACCCCAAAGTAAATGATGGCGCAAGTTATCGTCTCCTATATCTCTTTTCTTGGTCTTCAGCAAACACACGGATTGTAGGCAACAGTTTACTTCCTCAGTCTGTTGACGTGGACAAGACCGACATTATCATAATTCCTCCCTCTTGGACTCAGCCTGTAATTTAACTCCTATTAGCATTGCATCTTACAGCGTTACGTTTCTGGCTGATGTCAAAGGGACACATAGCTTTTCAAATCCGTGTGTTTTAGGAAGAGATTGAAATCCAGAGCAACAAAAATGTACGGTACACTGTAAAAAGATTCCGTAGAAATTACAGTATTACTGGCAGCTGGTTGCCA
Source organism: Paramisgurnus dabryanus (assembly GCF_030506205.2). Lineage (NCBI taxonomy): Eukaryota > Metazoa > Chordata > Actinopteri > Cypriniformes > Cobitidae > Paramisgurnus > Paramisgurnus dabryanus. Next base: position 291,065 of record NC_133351.1, read on the forward strand.
GTAACTTACTGTAGATTTAAAATTATGTTAATTACCTGCAACAGTTTGTTCAAAGTTAAACGAAAATTAAACATTAACAAGTCTTTATCTCGACAGAATAAAACTAAAATAACAGCCTCAAGCAAAGCATTCGAGGAAACTAAATCTGAAGGAAAAAAACAGAAAAAGGTTGATGAGGATTTTTGGTTCCCAGAATGCTTTGCATGATGCTGTTATTTTATATTTTTATTCTATAAGACAAAGACTTGTTAATGTTTATTGTTCATTTAACTTTGAACTAACTGTTGTCAGTAAATAACGTAAATTTAAATTTACAGTAAGTTACTGGCATCCAGCTGCCAGTAATACTGTAATTTCTACGGAATCTTTTACAGTGTATGTGGACAATAGTGTGTTTTTAATAAACCATGTAAACACATTGTATTACCAAATACACAAAATAACCTTGATTTTCAGCAATGAAATAAGTGCTCTTTAATACAGAACAAAATAACATACAAGCACATATTATGAACAAAACAAGCAAATTATATGATATACAGCGCCCTCTATAAGTATTGGAACACATGGACATTTTGTGTTATTTTAGCTGTTTACCAAAATGTATTCCGGTTACAATCATATAATGAATATTATCATAAAGTGCACACTCTCAGCTTTATGTAAAGGGCATTTACATCCAAGTTTAGGAATGACAGCTGTTTAATATGGAGCTCCCTAGGTCAAAAGTAATGAAACAGTTGACTTAAAAGCTGTTTTATGGACAGGTGTCTATTTGTCAAATCCATTCCTTATAAATAAAGGATGTTAAAGGTCTGAAGTTGATTTTAAGTGTGGCATTTGTGCTTCAGGGAGATATCCATGCAAGTGATACAGACCATATTTAGGTTTAAAAAAAAAAACACAACAAATCCATCAGTCAGAGCGGAGGACTATTAGTAGACAAAAAATAATACACTGGTGAACTCACATTCTGTATGTCTATTTAGGATAACAGTGGTGGATGATCATGATAAAGAAAAACCCCTTCACAACATCCAGAGAAGTGAAAAATTAATCTGGATGCTTCTGCCTTCTGTTACATCACCAAAAACAACCAGCGACCGACCCAGTGCCTTAGAAAGCCATGCATGAAAATGCAATTACACTGTCTGAAATTTTTTTTACTGAAGATGTTGTCTGCTCGTATCATGAGATGTTCTTGGCCTTCTTCATCATTTTTATAATGCAGGTTGAAATTAGTTTAATCTCTCCAAATAAGGCTTTTATAGAGCTTGTCTGGCTTTTTTGGGAGTCTAATCTCCCCTTCCTATTCTTGAGGCTTTTGTATCTTGTGATGAACCCTCTGTATTGTATTTCTCCTTGTGATATCTTCTCTTTATTGTTTTAATTGACAATAACATATTTACATTCTGCAGTCTTCTTCATTTGTCTGGACATTGTAAAGGGGTTATATGGACATCCAGGATTTATTGTTGCTGAGCTCACCGGTGTGTTATTTTTAGTCAGAATGTACCAAATTGTTGATCTACTAATATCCTCCTGTCTGACTGATGGATTTGTTGTGTTTTTGAAACCTAAATACGGTCTGTATCACTTGCATGGAGATCTTTCAGAGCCACAGCTTCCTAATGCAAATGCCACACTTAAAATCATCTCCAGACCTTTAACATCCTTCATTTATGAGGAAATGATTTGACAGAAAATACATGTCCATAAAACAGCTTTTAAGTCAACTGTTCCATTACTTTTGACCTCTTTAAAAAGATGGAAGCTACATATTAAACAGCTGTAATTCCTAAACTTGAATGTGAATACCCAATACATAAAGCTGAGAATGTACACTTTAAAGTAATAGTTAACATTAAAATGAACATTTTGTCATCATTTATTTATACAAACCTGTATGAATTTCGTTTTTCTGATGAACCCAAAAGAAGATATTTTGAGAAATGATGGTAAACGCAGATATTGACCATTGACTACCATAGTAGGAATAAAAAACTATGATGGAATTCAATGGGTGGTACAGTCAACTGTGTGCTAACCATCAATTATCAAAATATTTTCTTCATCATTTATCAAAATATTTTATTCCTACTATGGAAGTCAATGGTCACTATCTGCTGTGTGTTGAGCATCATTTCTTAAAATATCTTCTTTTGTGTTCATCAGAAAAAAGAAATTCATACAGGTTTAGAACAACATGAGGATGAGAAAATGATGACAGAATTCTCATTTTAAGGTGAACTACCCCTTTAATATAATATTCATTATATGACTGTAACCGGAATACATTTTGGTAAACAGCTAAAATAACACAAAGGGCCCTATCTTGCACCCAGCTCAATTGACTTTGTCAGTGACGCATGTATCATTCGTATTTTGCACCGGCGCACAGCGGGTTTTTCCCTCCACAGACGCACGTCGGCAAACTAGGGAATGAATTTGCGCTCCCTGGGCGGTTCAGCGCAAAAAAGGAGGCGTGTTCTGGCGCAAACCATCCCTGATGCTATTTTGCAGTTTCAAAAAACAATTGCGCCACTGACCAGAAAATACTAGTCTAAAGTCAGTAGCGTGTTGTTCATTATGCTATTTTAAGGGCGCATGCTTGACCATAATGTATAGCGTGCACAACGCGCACACACTTTGCATCTAATCTACACAGATGCAACAGTTATTTTTGCAAATCATAAATTGTTACAATAAAAAATATTAACACATGAGATAAGGGAAATCATTGTGGTGAGCATTGTGGTGATAGTTTTTATTTATTGTGTGGCTGCGTTAAAAACTTATCATGCAAATAACGATTAAAATATTTTCATAAGTTTGTTGTGTGGCTGTATTACGTTTATTTTATGTAAATAATAATTCAAATGTTTTCATAAGAAACCTTAATGTATATGAACTTGATTTGTAAGTGTACTTTTGGGTTGGACCTTGCTTGCGTTTCTTGGGTCCGATCTCAAAGCCCCCAAACCGCCTTCAACACTTTCAGCGGTGAGGGTGGACGCAGCGATGTCCTCTGCTGGTGTCAGGTCATGTGTAGACGTGTGCCCGATTTATGCTGGCAAGCTTGGGATTCCCCCGTCTCCTGACATCATTGTAGCGCTTGGCGCAACGATGGGGATGCCAGCTGATAAGACAATTATGGCTATTTCCTCCCACGCCCGTTTAACCGACGCTGATTTGGGCGGGTTTCTCCCATCCCCATACAAAACAACTTCTCTGTCTTTGACTGCTCTTACAAGAACGTCGGTCTCCTCGGCTGTGAAACGCTCCTGGCGTGCGCCTGGTATATCCGTCATAATAATAGCAACCCGCCATGAAACTTGCGCCCTTGCGTTTAAAGGGAATGTTGGATAGCGTTCTGATTGGTTTATTTGACGTTACGCCAAAACCACACCTATGAACAATGAACCTACTTCAGACCAACCCCTTATTGATTTGCGCCTGGCGCAAGAGTTATTTCTCCCGCCGAGAAAATAGCAACAGCGGCCAAGATCCGCCCACAAAGTCACTTGCGCTTTGCACTTGCGTTTCAGATCGTTAAAATAGGGCCCAAAATGTTCCAATACTTGTGGAGGGTGCTGTATATTCTGTACTATAAATCTGTTTTTGAAAAATATAAGTAGTTTTTTAAGAATTATATTATTTATTGTTGACTTGGAGTTCCTTTAAAAGATTTTTCTAAATTTTCCATGGTCCCCCACCAATCGGACGATCATGCTTCCCTGACACGTTGGCATTACTCTCAGTTTATGAACTTTGGTTGTTAGGAAAATAAAATAAGCACAATATCTTGCTAAAACACATGTTTAAGTAACTATTATTTATGAATGAATGATGTTGAACCTGCATTTGGATTTGCACACGTCTCTGTCTCATCTGTGATATCACAAGCCCTCAATGGTAACTCCTAAACACTTGAGAGACCTCTTAAGCGGTCTTAAATAATTGGGGTTAAGGGTTAGAGTGATTGTTAGCTTTAAGAAAATCTAATCTCTACCTTTAAGTAGATGCAAACAATTGAAGAGCTTTTATGGCACTAAAACAAATATTGATATACGTGATGAAAAACGGGGACAGAAAACAAGGTTGTGAGAATCAAACTGATGACTTAGGGGGGGTCAAGCCAACAGAATTTTGTCCTTGTTTGACCCTTCAAAACCTTCCCAGGAACGATGCACTAACATGCCCAAATGTTGATCAAACTTTGAGATTTTTACTTAAAGAACTTATAAACTGCCAAGCTTTATGAAAACATGTCTAATGACTTACAGTAAATACAAGAGCTCAGGTTCTTTCCTGGATTAATAAAAAATGCCAGCATCATCGGAGATGTTTTTACAGTTCACTTCCACACACACGTCGTACCAGCTTTAGTCCGTAGCAAAATAATCTCACATCAGACTCATTAGATTCATTAGAAAGGACAAGCTTTAATTGGAATGTTCTTGCTTTTACATTTATATTTTCAAACCATCCGCCTTTAATTTAGCTTCTGTTAATACTGCCATTATTCAACTTTCGGTCAGGTCCATATTATTTCCAATAATGAAGGTAAAAGCAGGCGAAACACCATGAGCAAAGAAAGAAAATCCAGTATATGGAAGTTTTTAACTTTTTTTGTTATAAACGTTGAAGAATTGGAAAGTATCAAAGCAAGAAAGAAATTGCTTTGTTTTAATCTGGAAGGCGTTTCGCTTCCATGAAACTTTAAAAGAGAGACCGGATTTATCCAAACACACAGTTCAACATGGGATTTCTTTAAAAGTACAAGAATATTTAATCTAGTCCAGTTTTATCATCAATCTTATTATCAGTTATATCCCATCACACAATGACATGAGACTGTTTACTTTGTTTATACTGGGGGAAAATCAACAAAAATTCTAAATAAACACATTAGTCGGTTTCCAGCAGTCATTGGCTGTTTTTGCTTTCTGAGGGGACCAACATTTAAAAAAGTACTCATTGCAACAGCACTTGACCATCCTGTGTGTGTGTGTGTGTGTGTGTGTGTGTGTGTGTGTGTGTGCGTGCGTGCGTGTGCGTGTGTGTTTGTGTGCCCACGTGGGCGTGTTTATGACATGACGCCAAACACAGGATTGTGGCGGCAGATGCTGGGCCCAATCTCCTCGTAATCCTTTTTGGTGTGACAAACTTGGTAGAACTCCGGCTGAACACAAACACAAACACACAGATTTAATTCAGTGTCAGTACGGGTCAGTAATGTTGTCGCTTGGATAAATGAAGATATAAAACAAAACGAGGGGTGCACCGATATATCGGCCGATGATGCTTGCTATGCTTCTCAATGAATTACGCTGAAATGCCGCTACATCCAAAAGCCAGAGGGCGCTCTCGTACAGAAACTCTATATACACACGCAGCTATGACATGCAGCTCCAGGAAATGACTAAAGGATATATTTATATTGCTGTTCTTCAAACCTTTTCAGGTATTTTCATGATAATAAGGAATATGTATAATGATTATGTTTGACAAGTGTTGCTTTTTCAAATGCGTGTTTTAAACGACTCAAACTAACAGTGAATTCAAATCAATAAGGACTTACTGACCAAAAGCCGTAGTACATGAAATAGATGTGAATAATATCGGCTGTGCGATTCAGAATAGTTATCGGCCACGTATTATTAGTGTATATCGGTATTAATCGGTGCACCCCTACACAAAACTAAATCTTACAACATATATTCATCAAGACTTTCTCAAGCCCTGTAAACCAACAGCTGAGCATGCAACCATTTCAGTCACATTTGTGACAAAAAAATGTAACAAAAAATGTACAATCTGCACTTTGCTTGACTGCTTTACACACATTTAGTTATGTAAGTGTGAAACAGTTGCACAAGTCAAATATTTGCAGCGCTAAGCTTATATTTAATATTTATATTATAATAAATACATTTAGCCACAAAACCTCACCCAATCTGTGCATGAGTTCACTAGTCACTGAATGGGTTAAATGCAGAAAGATTAACATACATTGGTAATTATGTCATTGTCACATTTGCAAGCGTCAAGCCCTGGTTTTTAAGGCTGAGATTCTTCAGATGCGTATTTGAGCAGCAGATGCGACACACAATCAGAAACAGCACCTTTGACCTTATTTTCCTCTCATTTTAAATGATTCTGTTGCTTTGTAATAACTATATTATTAAAATGTTCTTTTTTTATAACCCAAACTTCAAAGCAACTGAATGACTTGCTGTGTAATGATGAGGGTGTTGTGGGTAATGATGAGGGTGTTGTGGGTAATGATGAGGGTGTTGTGGGTAATGATGAGGGTGTTGTGGGTAATGATGAGGGTGTTGTGGGTAATGATGAGGGTGTTGTGGGTAATGATGAGGGTGTTGTGGGTAATGATGAGGGTGTTGTGGGTAATGATGAGGGTGTTGTGGGTAATGATGAGGGTGTTGTGGGTAATGTTGTGGGTAACGATGAGGGTGTTGTGGGTAACGATGAGGGTGTTGTGGGTAACGTTGTGGGTAATGATGAGGGTGTTGTGGGTAACGTTGTGGGTAATGATGAGGGTGTTGTGGGTAATGATGAGGCTGTTGTGGGTAATGATGAGGCTGTTGTGGGTAATGTTGTGGGTAATGATGAGGGTGTTGTGGGTAATGATGTGGGTAATGATGAGGGTGTTGTGGGTAATGATGAGGGTGTTGTGGGTAATGTTGTGGGTAACGATGAGGGTGTTGTGGGTAACGATGAGGGTGTTGTGGGTAACGTTGTGGGTAATGATGAGGGTGTTGTGGGTAACGTTGTGGGTAATGATGAGGGTGTTGTGGGTAATGATGAGGCTGTTGTGGGTAATGTTGTGGGTAATGATGAGGCTGTTGTGGGTAATGTTGTGGGTAATGATGAGGGTGTTGTGGGTAATGATGAGGGTGTTGTGGGTAATGATGAGGGTGTTGTGGGTAATGATGAGGGTGTTGTGGGTAATGTTGTGGGTAACGATGAGGGTGTTGTGGGTAACGATGAGGGTGTTGTGGGTAACGATGAGGGTGTTGTGGGTAACGTTGTGGGTAATGATGAGGGTGTTGTGGGTAATGATGAGGCTGTTGTGGGTAATGTTGTGGGTAATGATGAGGCTGTTGTGAGGTAATGTTGTGGGTAATGATGAGGCTGTTGTGGGTAATGTTGTGGGTAATGATGAGGCTGTTGTGGGTAATGTTGTGGGTAATGATGAGGGTGTTGTGGGTAATGATGAGGGTGTTGTGGGTAATGATGAGGGTGTTGTGGGTAATGATGAGGGTGTTGTGGGTAATGATGAGGGTGTTGTGGGTAATGATGAGGGTGTTGTGGGTAATGATGAGGGTGTTGTGGGTAATGATGAGGCTGTTGTGGGTAATGATGAGGCTGTTGTGGGTAATGATGAGGCTGTTGTGGGTAATGATGAGGCTGTTGTGGGTAATGATGAGGCTGTTGTGGGTAATGTTGTGGGTAATGATGAGGGTGTTGTGTGTGACTCACAGTGGACGCCAGCATGGAACCTCCAAACCACACAGCATATCGCTGCATGTGATGCGTGATGACCTGAACGTCAATTGGTTTAGGCTGCAAGAGAAACAGAGAAGAGGCAAACGTTCAGCTGTGGTCTTTATCATCTTATCACACTAACACTGATGTTGTTCTGTGAAAGTGACCTTGAGTTTTCCTCCACTGAGCTCCTCGCTGAGTTTCAGTCGAGCATCCACCGTTCTTTTCAAGTCTCTTTGCAAACGACGGCCAAAGTCACGAAACATGGTGGACCCGCCCGACAAAACGATGTTCTGAAAGGAAAATCACACATGCTTCAAACACACAATATCATACGGAGTGCTGTGCAAGTAGCAGCTGTGAGCGAGCTGATGGTGTCTGACCTTATAGAGGGGACGACGGACATCTATTGGACAGTTCTGAATGACCTCATCCACCACCTCTGAGATGGGCTGAGTGAAGTCAGGATTAGCAAACTGAAAGAGGAAACAGTTGTGCTTCACATCAATACCATTCAGCTTAACAAAGCTTCATCTGGTCAAACATTCTCAGAAGTCTTGTTAGGGTTAGCCTATAGTCATTATACTTAGCTTTACGTAACAACATCTGATATGTTTACGATATTTTGTGTGTGTGAGAAAAAGACCTCAGGATGGAAGAAGATTTCTGGTCCCAGGAAGCGCTCATATCCCACGTCAACGGTGAACTCTTTCTTGCTGATAGCGTTGATGCCAGTGTACTGTTTAATCCATTTTGATCCGTCTGTGTCATATTTATTAAACTCCTTCACCAGGTCAGGACACACATAACTGAACCGTTCCTGAAACATCAACGTTTGACATTTACACATCTGACAGAAACTCTCATCCAATCCGATATAAACAACCAAACAAAAGCTCGCTCACCTTGACAGCTTTAGCCGTCTCCAGTGATTGTTCAGGCGGGATGCCCACCTCTCGCTCCCTCAGTAACTGCTGTGTGAAATATGTGATGTCCCGCCCCGCAATGGGTATGTGTTTAATACAGCTGCCAATCACGTAACCTTCTGCCTGTCCACCGATCAAAACACCAGATTAGATCATCAGCAGCTTGTCACACCGCTTGTTTAACCTTTCTTTACCTTCTAGTTTTTTTTATCATTTTGTAGAACGTTACACTTAAGTGTACAAATGTAAACCCATCATCACACAAGACTCACTAAAACATCTCTGTGATCAAATATATTTCCAAACAGTGCCAAAATAAAACTGCCATTACAAAGCTAGAAAGGAAGTCATAAACACCCAGAATAGCATTAAGGAGAGTAAACTATGGAGTCCTTTCCTTCAAAAACAAAACTGTTGATAAACATATGCATAGTTTTAGACAGATTCTAAAGTTCTAAGACCTGAGATTTCCTAAGAAAAAAACACAACATGATCTGCGTGCGTGAGACTCACCACTGGAATGACGTGTGTAACCCCGTCTCCGCTGTCGATGACAGTTCCCGTAAGCGTTCTCTCCCCCACCTGACGGGATGTCCATGACGCTGCCAAAGCTAAAACGGCCTTAAACACACATGCACAACACACATCAACATAAACATTGATCCTATGTGTGTGTGTGTGTGTGTGTGTGTGTGTGTGTGTGTGTGTGTGTGTGTGTGTGTGTGTGTGTGTAAAGTGATTTACAGGTCTCTGTGTGTACTAGTCAGTCGAATGTTTGTAGATGGAATAGACCAAGACTTCATGTTTTTAACCCCTTCAGGTGATGGTTTAAAATGTCACAACTATCCCTCTGGTGTGAGGTTTTTTTAAACTGCAATTTTTGAACGCCTTGTTTATGGCGACACGTCGAGCTTCACGCAGTCTGACACAGTCAGCAGTGTTTCTCATTCAACACATTGTAAGTTATTTGAACAAACCATAATAAACACATTAAACTATTACATGTATTGAGTATTGTTTTCATTTTATGAAAATATTATTACATCGCTTCTTACGCACTAGGTGGAGACATGAGCTTATGAAATGATTTGCTTACTTTTTAAAGTATTTGCTTTTTCATTTAAAACATAACAAAAGTTTGCGTAAACACATTACGAACTATTATAAACATTAACTAAGCAGATTATGTCGTATATATTCTGTACTGTAATCGCATTTCTGTAATAATATACTGTATAGTAGCAGAATAAATAAATCAGCTAAATCAGCATATTTTTATCAACATAATATTAGTTGTTTTAAAACAATTATTGTATTTATTGTTAGAGTTTCTATGAAAGCTACAAATCATGATTGCATGTGCGCCACATACACATTTAGTTCTTGTGCATGGATCAGGGTTAAAACAAATGTTTTGTAGAGATTTACTGCATTTGTATGAGCTATAATGGCAACCCCTAACTGCACAAATTATGTCGGTCTTCCTGGATTTCATAATAAACATTAAACAGCCAGTCAAAACGGCACACTTGTGTCCTTCGCAATACAACTACCATTAGATTTAGTGGCTCACCGGAAGTCATAAACAAAAGAGCTCAAAGATGGCGGCGCCCACATTTACTTAAAAAAAAAAAATAAGTGAATACTGATATAAAAATCAATGGTAGACTATGAAATGACCTTACTAACATAGTAAAAGCAACAAAAGTGTGTTTGTACCTGCACAGCGATGTACAAGCCCGGCACATTGAAGGACTCAAACATGATCTCAGCGGTGTACTCGCGGTTCTCAGGGGTATTTAAAGGCGGTTCAGTCTGCATGATAGAAATAACACATCTTTTTTTACTTGCAAACATTTATTGTCGTATATTGCCATCCATTCAGAAATTACTGAGATATAAATTTATGTGGTTAATACCAGCCACACCTACAGCAAAGGCTAGTTATTACTCACCAGTAGGAAGTAATGATCCTCAGGTTCAGCCCTCAAGTACTTAAAGATCACCTGCTCCATAAATCTCTCCATCAGATCCCAGTCCTCAACAATTCCATGTCTTATTGGCCACTGCAGGAAGAGGACACAGCGAGAGAGAGAGAGAGAGAGAGGTGAAGGAGTTTGAAAAAATCAGCAAAGTGACAGACAGCTACATTTGAAGATGCTTGACTCACTTTGGTGGCATAATTGGGTTTATCGATGGCCTCGTCTCCAATGAAGAAGTCAAGGTCATCCACACCCTTCATCATCCTCCTCTGGGCTTGATCGCCCACCTTTGCAGATTCTTTGATGGCTATGCCTAATGCAAAACACATGATGAGAAATGTGATAAGCAAAATTATATATCGGAAACACAAACAGAATGCAGATCGACTCCGGCCACGTGTTGCTCTTCTTTATATTTGACGGTGTGCATCATTTAAGGCATAATATGCACAATATGATTCTTGCATTACAATATGCCACATTTACTAGCACAGTGTTATGCATTTTGTTTACATATAAACTTAAATTAAACAACATTTTTTCAGCAATGTTTGAATAGAGAGAATTCACTGTTTTAAAGGAATAATAATACTCACAACCATCCTTCAAAGACAAAACCCACACGGCTCCACGGGATTAAAAAAGGTCTTCTATATTTAAATTAAAACGTTATAAACAATAATAACTAGGTTCTGTTAGCAGCCAATTTGCATTCACCATAAAGCTTCAGCGCAGGACAATGTGTAGTTATGTATGAGTAGACACAGAGGAGCGATAAAAGCCACACTAGTCATGAATAATAAGTAGTCTAAACCAAGGATTTTAATGCATATTGGAGAGGATTTCGATATAAGACTAGGGCCCTGTTTACACGTACATGGTTATTTTTAAAAACTGAGAGATTTACCTTCGTTTGTGCCCCTCGTTTACACGCAAATGGAGAACTCGCCTCTGAAACCGATTGTTTCTAAAAACTCTGGCCAGAGTGGAGATCTTGAAAATCTTCGGTTGCACGGTTGCATGTAAACTGAGACAAACGGATGATTAAGCAGGCAACGTCACAAAGTATGCGCCAGAGCTCAAACCTACGTCAAAAGTGCGACCTATGTTTACATGTGAACGCTTACAAGATCACATTTATGTTCGTGCAAACTCGTTTCATGTGTTTTTATTTGCAAATACAGCTGCTCCATTATGTCGAGGAGCAGAGACGAGTGCTCGGAGGTCAGCAATTTTACACGTGTTCGACTTCATACGGCCCTGCAAGAACCGACAGACAGATGATGTCAACGTACCGCGAGAAATCACACGTAGAGGTCTAATTTTGAATCGCTCTCGCGGTACTTTGACGTCATCGATCACCTACTGCAACAACTCCTCCCTCCAACACGAAGAACCAGTCCGCGTCACCACCAGCGCTGTCTGTGATTGGCTTACGTGGCCTTGAGCTTCTCTTGACGGCATACATGCCCGAGTACGTGTAAATCAGGGTACCCCCAGGATTGTCAAACCTAAATTCAAGGCTTTTTAAGACCTTTTTAATACCACTTCAAATGAAATTTAATACCTACATCGCACCCATTCGGGTAGACTAAATCATTTTAAATAACGTAATATACCTCAAATAATTACTATTTACAAGTATTTGAACATTCATGACAACATGTTTGTGAAAGGCTGAGTCCAAGGCCCAAACAGCCTAACCCTTATCTTTACCCAACAATCAAATAGATTTAATAGATTTAAATGTACATTTATTGTAAATTTGAAAATCCCTAAATCAGGGATGGGCAACTGGAGGGCCAGGGGCCACATGCGGCCCTCCTCTTTATCTTGTGCAGCCCACCACGTTTTAATATGACCATTATGTCGGAGAAGGTAATTTATGTTAAAACAATAGCCTTGTTTGATCCATGAAATAAGCTGCAAACCAAACAATAACACCAATTTTAAGGTATTATTTTTTTGCTGTTTAATATAGTTAAGATAATAACAACATCTAATAACACTCATCAGTAATGCTCTGAATCAGAACAATACTGACAAACAAAATAAACCATATTATGGAAAATGAAACAAAAACCCCTTAAACACAACAACAAATTAAAATGTAATGCTATTTTGACCCTAAAAAGACAAGAGATCTGTTCACTGCACCAAACATAAAACTTGACACAAGCTCATACATAGATATATTTCGGTTAATCTTTTCTGTTAATCTTTATACAGGACCATACTAAAGTTTTCTAATGCTAACTTAATGTGACAATATAAACATGTAGCCTATAGTATATATTACAAGTTGATATTATCTAATTAAACAGTAAACAAAATATATAATAGCTTTCAAATTTGCGTTATTGTTTGCAGCTTATTATTGCATGGATCACACAAGACTATTGTTTAACACATAAATTACCTTCTCGACATAATGATCATATTAAAACCTGTCTTCTCTACCTAGATTTACAAGAGACGGATTGTGGAACAGAAGATTGTGTGTGTCACTGATTAAATCAAACAACCGATCACAGGTGCTTGGACACCCGTCATTGTCCCGGCCCCACAGTCCCAAGTCATTTTGATCAAGCAAGTGCGTGTTGTGCAGCTGCGAGCGCAAAGAAAGTTGAGCGAGCGAGCGCTCATCCCAGCGTTTACTTTATCATCCCAGCCTTTTTACTTTGCTTGCGTGACTGTGTTTGTGCGCTTTGAACAGAGGTGCGCTCTCGGGAGGACGTGTTTCTGCGCGCGAATAGTGTTCTGTGAACACGCCAGAATGCTTTCCCGCGCGCAAATAGTGTTCTGCGCGCTCACTAAGATGCTTTTCCGAACATGGATAGTGTTCTGTGCTCGTATCTATCGCTCGCGCGTGGTTTTCGTGCACGCGAGTTTTGTGTCTGAATTAATAGCATATAAATCTATTGATCATTTGAAAAATTAAGACCTCCGTGAAAAATTCAAGACTTTGAGGTGAAATTCAATACCTTTTAAGGCCTTAATATGGGAAAATGAAATTCAATACTTTTTCAAGACTTTTAAGACTCCGCGGGTACCCTGGTGTAAATGAACCCTTTTATGAAAACTGACATTTGTGCACGATATTATTTTTGAAACCGGAAGAGGTTGAAATGTCTGTTTATGAAAATAGCCGCCCACGTGTAAACGTAGCCTAGGGCTGGGCGATATAAATTCGGGGGATTGTCATGCGCATCTCGTCAGTAAAGCCGGTTCTTTGATTAGTAGTAAATCGCCATCACCTGTTTTCAGATGGAGCTGCATTTACTACACAGAGCCGTAGTTCCCTGACAATCGGGGAAATTTTGCATTAATTATCGAGGACGTATCGCCTGCGATAATTAATGCGATATGGCCCAGCTTGTCAGTGAACTCTGTGTATTAATTGCAGCTCCATCTGAAAACAGGTGATGGCGATTTACTACTAATCAAGGAACCGGCTTTACTGACGAGACACACGACAAACGTTTTCGATATATCGCCCAGCCCTATATAAGACAAGAGGATATTGAGTTATCAATATCTGTAGCTTAAACAAATCACAACGCATGGTCTTCTTCATTTGTTTTATGTTGTTGCAGCTGAAGCCGATTATACTCTTCATTAAGTCTGCATGAAGCAGTGAGACGGATGAAATCAGCATCTCTTATCAATTAACTAAAACCCAAAACACACAGACACTTACATGACGGGACGATGAACTGTGGCTCTGTGTTTCCTGCATACCCCAGTTTAGTGTACCTGCAACACAACACACATTTTTGTTTTTATATTCATTTGACTTTTAAGATGTGCATTATATAACAAGCATTATTTGTGTGTCTCTCAGACGTTTGTGTCTCATAATCTTATGAGATTAGAAGCATCATATTTTGATGTCAACCATGGACTTCACTTTAATTTTAATCTTTTACATGCAAGTATTCAGTACTCAGCAAGTATTTAAAATATTCATGTTTTTTTTCCACCAAATGTTGTTTCTTTATTTGTATAAAGAGTAAATCACACATCTGTACCAATCTAGCAGTCAGAGGCCACTTCATTTCAAATTATAAACACTGCCGCCCTCAGTTCATGAAAATAATACAGCCCATTAAGTGTTTGAATAAAGATATTAATAATAAAGATATACACAATGACTACAGACAAAACACAACCCTAATACGAACCGATGATGCAGTTTTAGAAATGTCTGCATTGAGGACTTCCTCAAAAAGAGGGTAAAACAGATTTAGCTCAAGTCTGTCCCAAATCTACAGCTAACAAACACACACACACACACACACACACACACACAGGTCTGCGATCAGTCTTCAGGTCTGTACAGTTTACACGATTAAACACCTGCCCACTTCTGTCTGACTATCAAGAACATACACGATACTACTTCAACATCTGACACTTACATAAACATTCAAGACAAAACACCCGGTATGGTATATTATGACTGTAGTGAATCATCCATAAAAACTGTGTATTACAAGATAATGTGCATCATATATTGTCGCCGAATATGAATTTACGACAACTTGTATTTTTCAATGTTTGCCCATATAAGGCCGCAGTAAAAACACGGAAGTGAAGGATCAGGAAGCAGAGGTGCGCATGCGCGAAGCTTTAAAAACAGCTTCAATCATTTCGCAGCGCTTCAAACTTTATTTGCTTTCGGTTCTTTCTTTAATCGCGAAATTAATAATAATAGCAAATGCGTCACAAAACGAAGCTCAATGCTAGAATTAAAAGAGTGAATCTTTGGCCGTTCAGTTTGTTCAGATCCGCCGCTCCACCCATCACCAAACAATCACCTCAAACTGACTGACATTTATATTTTACGAGAATTACTGCCCTTCTGTTTACTGAAGAACAGCAAATACAAAAACACCCGACACAACTTAGACAAAGATAAAGAAAGATAAATAGAATTCTGGATACAGTTTTGAACCAACTGATCAGAGGTGCGAGCGAGGCATTTTTTTGCATTTCTGCTCAGCGAATGAATGTTAAATGAGATACGTGACAATCTCTTACCCGGTGCCACAATCCACAACGCATGCCGGTAACCGTGCAGCCATCTCGAACGGGTTCAAGCGCCGGTGAGCTCCGGGTGCAAGCGATCAGAAAATCAGGATGTGTGCGAGGCGGAACCCGGAAACGGGCGGGGATCCGTTTTTCCACTTCCGCATTCAAACGCAGCCACGTGCCATCAGTCGCTTTTCTCTTAATTTCACTTTATTGTCATTATTTAACACACACACACACACACACAGTCATAGGGAAATAAACGAGATTAGTATGTTAACACAATAATTATATACAATAAAATATATTAAATTTAAAAGTAAATAATGCTGCGTTCCAGGCAGGGTTTTTAGCCTGTGAATCATGACTTTAATACCACGACTCTGAACTGGGAGGACCCGTTCCAGGCAGCTTGGTTAACCCGTGTTTTTCAACCTTCTACCCGTGGAAGTGCACTGGCAGTCAACCCCGTGACTTCACACTCATGAACTAGTACTAGATCGATGTAATCCCAGTTCAGAGTCGTAAGTCATGGTTTTAAAAGTTGTGATTTAGGGGTTATAGGTTGCCTGGAACGCGGCATACGGTAAGTCCAAAGCAGACCAGAACCTGAGAGAACTGTCCAGCTGCCAATCATTCTACCTGGCCAATAATATTTTAAAACTCTTTGTTTGTGTTTTAAAGTAAATATACTAAATAGAAAAAAACTAATCGTTATAATTGTTCTGTCAGAGAATATGTTATTAATAATGTATTACTGTTATTTAACAAACAAAAAATCAAAGCTTTGTATTTTCTAGTTGGCGGCGCTCGTGTTGTTTTAAAAATGTGTTTTTAACACCGAACAAGGTCTTAATATAAATCACTAAACACAGGTCCTTCAAGGCGGGGACTCGGTCTTCAAAGGGTGCAGCCTTCGAACTCCACGAAGCGAAGTGAAAGCCTACGAGGCGAGGAGCTGCGTCACTTTACTGTTGCCGCCGCCCACCAGGCCTGTAAGCAGCACCCAACAGTTGAGACGTTCCAGACTTAAAAAATAAAATAGAGCCAGATAATTTTATTTTAAATTCAAGTTCAATTCTTTATTGTCATTGTAACACGTACAACGAAGTTAAAGTGCAATCTAAACAGTGCACCACACATATGTATCAACCAATCATATACATATACACATGTATACATACATACACTATACATAGATGTAAAAGCAGCTAAAATATTACAAATATATAATAGAATTAAAATAACAGAATCACAACATACCTTTTGTCATTATTATCCCAATCACTTATTACACATAAGTTATCGTTTAGCAGCATTGACTGCTGTAGGATAAAAACTGTCCTTAAATCTATTAGTCCTTGTTATAATCTTCCTGACAGCAACAATTAAAAGAATGAATGTCCGGGATGTGAAATGTCCTTTATAATGTTCTGTAATTCTTTCAGAGGGAAGAGGACATCCAACAATCCTCTGGGAAGTTTTAATAACACTTTGAAGTGTTTTCTTCTGTACAGTATGTTAGGATGCTCTCAATGGAGCTCTGATAAAAGGACATCAGCAGTCTTGGGGTTAGGTTGTTTTTTTCTGAGCACCTCTGTTGAGCATTTTTCAGCACCTCAGAGGTATTTACACCTCAAGTGAGATCCTCCTCAATGTGGACTCCCAAAAGGCGGACACTCTGTCCACACTGATGAACAGTTTTGAGATATCGGTTTTCTTCAGGGCAGGGGTACAATCATAAGTGTCATTTATCTATGTGTTTTTTATTTTATTTTATTAAAGGACCTTTACACTTTTATTTAACTACAGTTATAATTGTTCATTTTAAAATACCTAGACGTCACATGTGCACATTAAATCTTGGGATAGACAAGGCTGTGAAGGAAAAGAAGGACGCATTTGGAGGCTTTTAATGGAGCCTCCAAATTGGGATGCACCCTCATCTTCAGTTCCAGGCAGCACATTCTGGTGTAAAGGGCAACGAGATTGTAGATTTGATTGCAAAGAATGTACTGAAAATAAAGGACGAGGAAATAATGAAAATCCCATCAGATAAAGCTGAAGCCAAATCATTAATTAAAACAAAAGTAAGAGAATTATGGCAAAAAAAGTGGAACATAGATAACAAAGGGCGAAGTTACTGCAATATCCAAAATTCAAGTGACGTTAGGGTTTTTAAAGGGAATTGCAGAAAATGAGTGATTTTATCAAGACTTTGGACATGTTTAAAGTCAACCGTATATTTAATGGGAAAATGTATATAGATAAGTGTGATGAGTGCAATGTTCCAGAAAATGTGGAGCATATCATAATGTGGTGTAAAAGATATAATGCTGAAAGAAGGATCTTGCAAAAGAAGATATACAAGTTGTAAAAAGAATAGAGTTTGAAGTGGATTTTGGCGGCAAATGTAGTAAAGCTATATTTAAATTTCTTAAAGACACAGGCTTAGAGCACAGTATTTAGTATGATTATGTCTAGGATTTATTGTCATATTATAAGTACATAAGTGGGTAGCACTGTTGCCTCACAGCAAGAAGGTCCTCGGTTCGAGCCCCGGCTAGGTCAGGTGGCCTTTCTGTGTGGAGTTAGCATGTTCTTCTTGTGTCAGCGTGGGTTTACTCTGGGTACTCCAGTTTCCTCCCACAGGCCAAAAACATGCAAGTTAGGCAAATTGGAGATGCCAAATTGTCCCTCCCCCAACCTGTGGATTAACTGGTTCACACCATGAATATAGCCATAGATGCTGTAATGGCTTAAAGAAATAAAGGAAGAAGAAGAAGATAAGTACATAAAGCCCTGAAGTTGCACATCCTGGTACAGTAGGTGGCGGTATGCACCTGAACAAGTTTGTTGTGATCCGCCAATGAAACCAGAGAGAGAAAGAGAGAGAGAGAGAGAGAATCCTCTGATTCTATTTTATTTTGCAGTAGTACTTCATCCATCACCCAGCACCTTAGCTTAATTGCACCTTAATGTTTGTTACTATTGTGTTATTGTATGTTTCTTGTATTATGTATAATGCTTTGGCAATATTGTAAGTGACACAATCATGCCAATAAAGTTCTTTAAATTGAATTGAATTGAATTGAGAGAGAGAGAGAGAGAGAGAGAGAGAGAGAGATGCACTCACAGTACCCTAAAAGTATCAGATCCTGACCCGGCCTAAACTCACAATTTTACATTTTAGCACAGTTAGGTACACATGGTACACACACACACACACACTAGGCTACATGAAATATATTGGCTATATGGTATTATAACAAAATACATCAGCACTTCAAACTGCAAAACAATCAGACTGTGATATCCCAGGCTATTAAAGAAGCCGCCCGGTGTATGGAAATGTCAATAGGATGTATATTAGTAGTACTAACCATAAAAATATCTTAACATTACTTTAACAGTGCTATTAATCAAATATCTATATCAGATACTTATTATAAAATAATATTTTCTGGAGGACTGTCATTCAAATCGTTATATTTAAAATATGAATATTAAAAAATGCAAATAAAAACTAATATATAATCAATAGCATATAATAATCACTAATTGAGTCTTTTTGCCAATTAGCATCAAATGTGAGAGCTATATTAATCATAGAAATTCTAAACATATACAAAATTTAAGCTATGGTGTACATTGCATCACATGTACAAATTTTGTAATAATACCATAAAATATAGATAACATGAAGAATTAGCATTAACAAGTCAGAAAAAAGACTGCCAAAAGTTATAACAAATCATGTAGAAGTAGGGTGGCCATTCGTGCCAGTTCCGCCGGACACGTCCCGAACATGTTTTCGGGTTCGTTCTCCGGATGTCGCGTTGGTCGGCTGCATACGTCATCAAGGTTTAATATTTTGGGTTTAATTTCAGAAAAGCAACCGTTACATTTCAAGCTAAGAATGAAACTACAATGCACTGAAAAAAATAATTCATTAAATTTACTCAATTTTTTAATGGTAAGTGGTTGCAATCAATTTATTTAAGCTACATTTAAACAAAAGATTTTTGTTTTGTTTTGCTTTTCTAATTTTGTTTGTTTAAATGTAGCATAAATAAATTGATTGCAACCACTTACCTTAAAAAAATTGAGTAAATTGAATTAATCATTTTTTCAGTGTGATTGTATGTCTTAAAAGAAATAAATCTTAATTTTCTAATGTATTTTAACTGAAATGTGAGAACCTCGATGACGTATGTGGTCGAGCAACGCGACTTCCGGAGAACGCACCCGAAAACCTGTTCGGGACGTGTCCGCCGGAACTGGCACGAATGGCCACCCTATGTAGAAGAGTGCAAAAAACTGTCAGAGGAAAGAAGGTGCTTGTGGTTGGCCAAACTGAACCAGGATTTCCAGGGCAAGAATGTTGACAACATTCGTGTTTGTTCTTCCCAACCAGAGGCGCACCTTGTCAACAGGCAAGGCAGGCAACTGCTTGGAGCCCCGAGCCACTAGAGGGCCCCCGAGTTTGTTTCTCAGATGGCCAGCTACACCCGGTAGATGAACATAGACACTCAACATGACTGCATATCAAAATTCCGATTGGATGGAATGTTGATTGACATTGGCTTAGCCCAGTCAAAATCCAACTCAGGTGGATAACTTGCCAGTTTCGAAAATGAACGTAGCGAATGGGTGACGTTGTATCGTTCAGTCGTGCTGTCGCAGTTGATCCGTACGGATCACGACCCACGGTTTGGCTTGCATGTGATTGCCAGATTAATACGCAAATTTAAATAGGAAAAGTTTATCATTTGCACGTGTTTCAAAGGCTTGCAAATGCTAACACTCAAGTGATTTAAAACAATTTAACTCAAAAAGGCGCTAAAGTGAGCAGCCCTCTGTACCCACATGTGGTTTAATGTGTCCGGTCCAGCTCCAGTCAGGCACGTGCCCAAGTGTAAATCTTTTGTGCCCCGGTGTAAATCTCAAGTTTAAATTTGAGCAGTTAACTAGTGCAATCCTTTACAAAGACAATCGCGGGAAAAACGTATCTATATGCAACCAATGTAGTTACCAATTTACGCTTGTAAAAGCGAAGCAGTCGCAATGACGCGTACACGCACATATTCATGTCCGCGCGCGTCTTTGCGTTCATTCGCGCACAACCACATTCAAAAGACGCCACGCGAGTGAGTTAGGTTATGAAAACATGACGAGACTAAAGGAAGTTTCTAAATAACAATGCAAATTTTATTTTGACTCGATCATTATTGGCTTCTGTAGAAATGGACATCAGAAATGTTTTGTGCAAAGCAGGGAAAGGGAAGAAGAAAGGAGAGATGATGAGTTTAAGGGAGGTAAGACAAACTACATCCCCACCCTGTCAGGTCTCAAACATTATCAAACAAATCTCTGGAAAACCTCTTGTCAAGTCTATAGAATTGCATTGTTGCTGAGAAAATCAACAGATGTATGTGTTATACTGTTCTGTATTTTCAGATATGAGATTAATATTTAGTTTACTAATAAAATGACTGGTTTCTTAAAACATTCTTGTAAAAATAAGTTATTAATCATTGCTATCATTGTATAATGTAGAAAATATTTCTCTGCTGTCATTATTTCCAAACACATTATGCCATTTATGCATCCAAACATGTTAATAATGTTAGGTATGATGAAGATTACACTTGTATATATGTATCTTTCGAAAAAAAAACTGTTGCACTGTAGAATAGTGGGTTAAGCAAAGGATATTGTATAGAAGTTTTGGACACTTCTTGCACACAGGGATTTTTCTGCTTGGGGCCCCCATACACCCTAGAATCGCCTCTGTTCCCAACCCACAAGTTGTATTTCTTTTCCGGATATCGTGAATATAGGGCTATTTAAGGAATAACTAATAGAAGTAAAATTTTACAAAAAAAATCTTGTATATTAAAGAAGATAATGAAATTAAATAAGAATCAGATTTTTAACCAAGTATTTTACAAACAGTAACATAATTTCAATATGAATGGATACTATTATTACACTACAAAGTTAGTTAAGAAATTAAGAAATGGGAAGAACAAACACGAATGTTGTCAACATTCTCAGTCCACGACCAAAGAGCCAGCACGTACGGATCTTTACCGCCTAATAACTTGAGTTTATCAAAATATTGCACCCTTTCCTGCTTACCAAGTCCTTCTCTGTATGATTTAGCAACTGCCACAAGTTTTTTCTATGGTTTCGACATAATTAATTAGTAGGACTACGTCTTGAATACTATTTTAACCATGCAATCCATGCTGTTGTTTAAAATCTCCAACATGGCCGTGCATCCGAGTAACTGACGAAACCCGGAAAACCCTCTATATATCATTTGTACATGTGGTGTTCGACGTACCTCTTCAGAGCTTATCCTAAAAACCTTCCCCAGACATTCATCTTCAACTGTTAGGAAGGTTTAAAGTAAATGGACTCAGGCTGGGTCAGGTTTGACCTGAAATGAAAAAGATCATCTTTTATTTTAAGAGACTTTTGAATTGCCCTGCTGAAAAAACAGCATAACAGCAAGACCAGCATATATGTTGTGTTTTGGTGTTGGTTTTCTGTTGACCACTTAATTATTTATTTCATGTTTTGTGACAGTTTGTATTCAGAAGTTTAAGAATAAAGTATTTTATTTAAGATTCGTTTTTTATTATTTATTTTGTATTAATACATAACCTCACTGTATTCATTTATAATGTAACTGTCAGGATCTGGCCATATCCTTGTTTGTATTTAGATCTAATCAGCATGGCAGGGTTCTGGTAGAACAATGTTTTATGTGGGAGATGCATGGTTTTAGTATTGGTTTATTCTGACCATGCATTTCCAAGGGTCTCGTCACTTTTTTGAGTTTATGTCAAGTTAACGCCTAGCCTAGCGTTCTTTGTTTTTGTAAAGTTAGTCTAGTTTTGTACAAGTGTTTTACCTGTCATTAGTTTATATCTTGTTTTGTTTTGTTTGCCCCATCGTGGGTTTTTGTTTTCTGGTTTTGTATATTAAAGTTTAATTTGTTGTATCTACGTTTGCGCTTGAGTCACTTCCTGCAAATCCCCTAACAGTAACATTATAGCGTGACATTTGTGTCAGTAATCTTGAAGCACAGGTGACTCCGCGTAGTGGGAAGGGGGCCCCCAAACAAATTCTGCTTAGGGCCCCCAAGAGGCTCACGCCGGCACTGATTTGTAGAGCCATCAAGATAATTGTGTCCAGGGCGGTGCACAGACATTTTGAGGGGCAGTGTTACAAACCAAAAAAAGGGGAACTATGCGGGGTGGTACTATTAATATGGTTTAATAAAATATGATTATTATACATTACTAGTAGCAACTAAGACACGTGATTATTTTATACTTCATAACAAGAATTAAAGTGTAACAAACTGCTTAATATTCAATTTGATTTACCTGCTGGCTTGCTGGAGCTTTGAATCCATGTTTGAAATGTTGAACTGCCTTTAGCAGCCTCCCTTTCCACTCTGTCTTCTTTTTTGTGAAGACATTGTTTTTTGTATTTTTTTATCTACAAAGTGTGCCAACAATCCCCAATGAGATGAGAAGGGCACCTCAGCCCATGAAGGCAGAAAGGCAGTGGCTCTAGTCCCCTGGGTCACCCCCTGTGCATGGCCCTAATCGGGACATAATCGGAAGGGGGGGAAAGCGGTCCAAGATCAGCCCGATTATCTTTTGGTGTGTACCCAGCATTGGGTCAGATTTGTATGCAAGCAGACTTGAATGTAATTGGTGGCTATAAAGATAAAAGGTGTGATATGTTCATAGGTCCCATAAATGTCTCATTTACTTTTGATTTCATGGTCAAATATGTCCTGGAAGTTCTTGACAGGTTTTCTTAAATTCACCTTAATTTTGTGTCCAGATCCACCATGGGAAAATAAGCAACATATCAATCTGATATAGTTACATGCAGGTACATGTGACAGCTTAACTGCTTTACAACTCTTGTGTTTATCTGGATTAGTGTTGAACTGAGGTTTCCTACAATAACAGGCAGACGTTTATAACCTGTTAACTTGTTACAAATGCTGTTTGTTTCCATAAACTACATTACATGGATTTGATTGACTAGTAAACAATAGGATTTATTGTAAGCAGTGGTGATTAAAAGTCATTATAATCGGACAACAGATTTTTTTTCGGTCAAACCCTCTTGAAATTCTGAGCAAGAATTAAATTATATTTATAGCATGATTACATAAAAATAAATGTTGTTTGGGCAGATATGAGGACAAAGTAAACAAACACAATCACATTTTTTTGAAAATTGAATTTTCTTTTAAGACTGTTCAATTTAATGTCACCAATGCTTCAAAGTAACTGGTAAATAAAACCAATTATATACATTTCTTTCTTGTATTCTGTTGGTGTTTTTATTGTGAACCTTCCTCAAACCTTTTCTATTAAGATCTTATTTTTTTCTTTTAAATCTATGTATGGGTCATACCACAGTATTTTTTGTATGAACTGTTACACAAGGTGTTCAGTTGCGTCAGACCTCAGATAGTCCCAGCTTTGCTCTACACCACCAAGATTGTGTAGCGTACGAGCAGTAGCAGCAATGTGAGAAGTCTCCCATGTTTTACAGAAATCCCAATTAACCTCATCCCAATCTGTGGTTATTGGCTTGAGTTCTTTGGCGGGTGCATGGGTGCTTTGACATTTTGAGCTTTTACTTCCTTTCAAATCTTCATTCTTAATCTAAAACTAAATTTTAAAACAAAAACAACCAGAAGTTAAATGTTGATTAGCACTTATTTTAGCATTTATTTGTTAGGAAAAGTGTCATGTTGTACTTTTAATTTGTTACATGTGTTGTATAATAGTCCATGGCACATGAGTGTGTCTGAAAATTTGAAAACTGTAATAAACACAAACGAGTAACTACTTCTTTTAAACTTTCTTCACTAGTGAGGAGTTCAACGCATTTTGACTAGTCAAGAAAGTAAATAAAATTTGTTTTCAAAAAAAAAAATTTTTTTGCTCTGTTTATTCTGACCTCAGTGTAGTTTATTCATTGTTGAACATCAATGGCTGTAGATTCATAGTTTTTACTTCATCTTTTACAATCATAACATCTGGTAAAGACATTCTAAACAATTTACTGTGGCTGTAAGAGATCATGTAAGCGTGCATATACACAGAGAGAGAGAGAGCTCTGATAAAGGTCCATCAGGACACACCCCTTCCTTCCAAAGGTAGTTTACGTGACTAATGGTTCTACCATGTACGGGCCTGTTGTGTTCAGCTCTCATGAACTGGGCTTCATTTGTTTAACTCTAATCATTAACTAAGAGTACAGACGAAGCTTTCAAACATAACTGGAATTCCACTCGCAGAGGAAGAACTGAAGTCTGCTGCTGGCCAAACCGTCATACAAACAGAGCAACGACGTGTTCGTGAGAAATGTAGAAGACTGAGATTTGTTGAGGTGAGAGCAGAGCTGTGTTTGGATGATGGCCTTTCGGTTTGAAACTAAACATGAGGATTTTTTAGTTAAAAGCAAATGTGGTTTTCCAAGGCAGTTTGACGATTCCTGATGTTGATAGCGGTGAGATAAGCAGGACTAAAGTCATTAAGTCAAAGGCCGAGAGTGCTGAGTCAAAAGCGATATCAAAAAGGGTGAGATTATGGAGCACAACGAGGAAACAAAGATAGACTGGAAAAGACTGGAGCCGAAGTACGCGGTGAAGATCTCTCTCACTGTGCTGTACAGCCTCATCCTCATCCTTGGCATTCTGGGAAACAGCGTTACCATTCACGTGGCACAGGTGCTCCAGAGAAACGGGTACCTGCAGAAAAACGTCACCGATCACATGGTGAGCCTGGCCTGCTCCGATTTATTGGTGCTGTTGATCGGCATGCCCGTGGAGCTCCACAGTGCCATCTGGGCTCCGTTTACATCCACCTCTGGTGACGCTGCCTGCAAGATTTACAACTTTTTATTTGAGGCGTGTAGCTATGCCACGATACTGAACGTGGTCACACTGAGTTTTGAGCGTTACCTTGCCATCTGCCACCCGTTTCGTTACAAAGCCTTAAGTGGCAGCCGTACGGTGAAACTCCTGCTCTTTGCGTGGCTCTGCTCCGCCCTCGTCGCTTTGCCGCTGCTTATTGCCACAGGAACAGAAATCCACAGTACACCGGTGCAAAATGTGACGTTCTGCACAAACCTGAGCGAGCATTGGGTCATGTATCGCACCAGCATCTTCACAGCGTTTATTCTTTATCTACTCGTCCTGGGTGGAGTGGCCTTCATGTGCAGAGGAATGATTCTTGTGCTTCGGGCCCCGTTGGGCCCCAGCGACGTGGCAGCAAATGGAGCTGGGCGGGGCGTCCCCAAACATGAGAGTGCCCGGATAAAAGCGTCACGGAAAACAAGCATCCTCTTCTTGGGTATGTCACTGTATTGTAATGGAGAAATCACATGTGTTATCTAAAATGTTTCTTTTCAAAGTGTTGGCCAGTAAAGCCAAGGTGTGAAGTGTTAATCAGAAAACAATTCAATTAATTTAGATTTGTAGACTTGTAGCACTGTTGCCTTACAGCAAGAATGTCCCTGGTTTGAGCCCCAGTTGGGTCAAGAGGTCTTCTGTGTGGAGTTGGTACAGTACGTTCTTCCTGTGTCAGCATGGGTTTACAACTCCCACAACTTGTTCTCAGCATGAATGTAGCTTAAGATGCTGGAATGGTGTGAATACAAAAACAAACAAACCTTTACAGACTTTACATATTATCACATTTTATGTGTTGTGTTAAGTAATTCTTTGTCTTAACGTGCTGTAATATAACCGTCCTAATGCATAAACGCAGACAGTATGTTCAGTATGACTTTGACACCATTCCCTTCTTTCTCCCTGTATGCCTGCATGTTTCTCCAGTGCTGATCGTCTGTGCTTTGTTTCTGTGCTGGATGCCAAATCAGATCCGTCGGCTGATGACGGCGGCAGTGCCCAAGTCCTCGTGGACCGTGAGCTATCTCAGCAGCTACGTGAAGCTTCATCCAGTGGCGGACACCTTCTTCTATTTGAGCTCAGTGCTGAACCCGCTGCTGTATAATCTCTCATCGCGCCAATTCCGCTCGGCCTTCTGGCAAACACTTCTGTGCCGTCTGTCGCTCCAGCATGTCAACAAACTGACACTGGAAAGCAGTCAAGCCTCGAGGAGCTCCAATAACACGATACGGCCCCTACT
This sequence comes from Paramisgurnus dabryanus, assembly GCF_030506205.2. Taxonomy (NCBI): domain Eukaryota; kingdom Metazoa; phylum Chordata; class Actinopteri; order Cypriniformes; family Cobitidae; genus Paramisgurnus; species Paramisgurnus dabryanus. The sequence goes on from NC_133351.1 coordinate 317,723, forward strand.
GCGCAGATCTTTAAACCGTATAAGAAGAGCCGCTGGGGAAGGATCGACTGTTCCATCATCAGGAGAGATTAAAACTGATCTGCCCATCACCGAGCATCCTGCTGCCACAGAGACGCTCGCATCTCACCCTCAGGAGGAACAAACGAATGAGGAGACAAATCAAACGACTGCGATAGAAGAACAAACTCTCGGTCCAGTACTACAGACAAACATGGTCTGAAGAAAATTACATTAACTCATTTAAAATAAATGTTTTATCTCTTTCTATGTACCTAAACTGGCTGACCATTACACTGCCACAGTGCCACCTGACCACATGACTACCGTGAGTCTCCACTCGACTAACTCGGGTCTCCACCCGACTCCACTGGTCTTCACGTGACAGCCGTGGGTCCCCACCTGACTTTTGTTTACAAACAGAGCTCAATCAGCTCCAGGTTATACAGTACTGTGCAAAAGTCTTAGGCCACCACCACAACCAGACTTGTTGTTTTAGAAGTTTAATGTCCATCCATATTTATTTTTCAATATATTTTATTAAGATACAAACAAAAAATACAGGAAATATGTACACAAAATTAAAAAGATTAAAACTTCTTTAGGCATTGTCTGTGTTTAGTGTGACCTCTCTTGGCACCAAACACATCTTGAGCTTTTTTGAGCAGAATGAAGTTAAAATCTTTAAAATTTCATTTAGGTTTAAGAGATCCTGCAGTTTCCAGCTACTGCTTAAGTGGAAGGAGAGTTTACCCTAAAAACTTGACACATCAGTTTACATATACAGTTTTTAATACTATATACACATTTCCTGTATTTTCTGGATGTTTTCTATTAAAGAGACTAAGAAATAATTGCATATATGATCACTATAACATTGCAAAAACAAATCTAATTCTGGTATGGTGGCCTAAGACTTTTGCACAGTACTGTGTGTCAGCAGCAGTAATAAAAACTAAATGTGATCTTTTTTATCTTATACATTTATTGACACCAATTGAAGAATGAAACATCGTTTTGGTTAAATACTTTTTTTAATCCCCCTGTTGCTTTAAGTAAATGTCATTATCATCAGAGTTGCGCATCATGTGTGGCATGTGCACCTTGAATAAAAAGTGAAATATTTTAGATCTTGAAATACATGAAATTCATAGCAGTTTTAGTGCCTCACACAGAAATCACATTTGACTAATAATACTGACAGAGAGTTATTAAAATGAAATGCTAATAAAGCAGATCCAGATTCAGTGCTGGAATGAGAGCAAGAGTTTACCAAGAACTGAAGAACAGTTTTGTGGATCTGTATTAAAGTAGGTAAATTAAAATGAATAGAAGAGAGGACGTCTGCCCCAACCATAGACTGTAAAAAAGATGGACGACGCCTGTTCGCTCTCTTCCATTGGTGAAAAGTGAAGCCGCCAGTGTCCCGATATGGCGATGACATCTTGGGTCTTGAGTCTGCGCAATAGCGATTTCGGGACCAGTCATGCGCAGTAGTGAGCAGGAAGGGAAGCCGCGAAGTCAAAACCCCGCCCTCGCTCTCGTAGAATGCGCATATCACACGATATCACAGCTGTCAATCATGACGTGACACCACCGTTTTTATATCATTAAATAACTAACTAAACACAAACCTATTTTAAAAACAAACATTTGAATTTACATCAGCGTGATAAAAACTACAGTAAATGACAGAAACCAGCTTCGGAAAAAAGATAATTGAAGTGTAATTAATTTTTTTTGTTGGTCTCAAGTCCCATTGAATAGCATGGGGAGGCGGGGTTTATGACCTAAACTGGGACCAGTCACTGGGGGGGGGCGATCGAGACGTTTTGGCTTCACTTTTCAGGGCTTGTGCGGCACGCTTGGCCCCAACTGATGAATCTACAGAAATGTTTTTATTTCTGCTAAGCATGCTAACGTTAGCCATGGTGGAAAGTTTATCAGTGCCTTATAAAGTCCAATAGTTCCTGGAGATCCCCCAACACTACATGTTCAGTCAAGTGAAAAGTGAAAGTGGCGTGATTGTCAAGTATGGTGGTAACATACACTCGAAAGGCTCTATCTTACACCCGGCACAATGCAGCGCAATGCGCGACGTAAGTGTCTTTTGCTAGTTTCCACCCTGCGCAATTATCATTTTCACGTTTAGCGCCACGTTGTTTAAATAGCAAATGCATTTGCGCCCCCTTTTGCGCCCATGGGCGTTCTGGTCTGAAAACGAGGTGTGTTCAGGCGCATTGTTGGCGCGTTGCTATTTTGAGGCAACTAAAATAGACTACGCCATTGACCAACAAAAACCTGGTCTAAAGTCTAAAGTCAATGGCGCAATAGTGTTTTTTGTTATTTAAAGAGCGCATTAGTAAAATGCGCCTATACACGGGAGGACAACGCGGGTTTGCTTATCGCAAGGTACATGAATGCGCAGCAGCACAAAAACGCTTTTAAATATGAAAGATTAAAGGATTGAATGTAAAAGATTATTATTGAGTCTCTTGGACATAAATGAGGAGTAATTATGAGACGTTAGAAGGCGCAAAGAGCTGCTTCACCTGCAGCCTGGTAAGTAAATAAATGCTTTGCTTTAAACAAATGCATCTGTTTTTAAATGTTTTTTTTAAATGCTACCTCATGGATTTATTGTATATGATGACTCTGTACCTGTGGATATGGTGAGATGAGAAACATTTTTAAGTAATGCTTAAAAAAACTCAGGACGCTGTCCAAGTGCTGAAACGGCTTTCCGCACGTTTGTAAATTCTTTATCTCCTGTTTGTTACAAATATTTTTAAAGTACAAACCTTTTCTTACATACTTGTAAATTATTTTGTGATGATATTGGGATAGCCATACATTTAAAACAATTAAAAGCCTGCTCTTTTACTTCCATGACTAAAAGAAAACGGGTTTTAAAGTTTTTAATAAAAAAATAACAATTTCAATACAAGTGAAAAACAACAAAATTATTTAACATTAATCTTAAACTGGGGATCATCTTCCTCCGCTTAGTTTTTCAGTTTACAAAGTCCGTCATCTAAATAGGAATTAAACATAGCCAGCACAACTAGCTTTTAAAGGGGATCAGAGCTGAGACTCTCATTGGTTTATTGCACGTTACGCCCAAAACACACCCATTACTCATTAGGAAAATATGTACAACCCTTTTCGACCCTGCGCTCGGCGCACAAACCATTTTTCCCGTCGTTAAATTAGCAAAAGTGGCATCGGACACACCCATTTAGACGTTGCACTGTGCGCTTTAGACAATGCGCTTAGATCGTTAAAATAGGGCCCGAAATGTCACTTCTGCATGTATAACCCATCTTCATGAGTAGTGAACACACACAGACACACACACATGTTGGTGTATGTGGTTAACGGGGACATCTCCATAGACGCAATGCATTTTATACTGTCCAAACTGTTATATTCTATTCCCCTTACCTACCCCAGTCCCTGACCCCAATGTCACAAAAACCTGTTGCCAGTCTTTAATCTATGAAAAACTACCATTTATAATGTTTTTTAGCGTTTCAGTTTATGGGGACACTCTCTGTGTCCCCGTAAACCATGTTTATAGCATAATATTAATAAACATGTCATTATTCACTATTCATAAGACCAACATAGACCAACCCACACACACACCCACACCCACACACACCCACACACACACACACACACACACACACGGAGGAATGGGTGAAATGTGTCTTGCTCACAGGCTCCTTAGTCGCAACCTGTGGGTCATGTGACACGAGGTCATTGGGTTACAAGCCTGACTATCTAACCAAAGGGCTATGTTTTCGATTAGTTATCGATTAGCCCCTCCTTAATTGTCTCTATGAATGAGACACGACTGGTTTAACTCATCAAGCACAGAATAAGTGTAATAGGAGATGTGTAGTACTGAGAAACAAAAATAACAAAAGAGAAAAATCCGCACACCAAGAAGCTCCATTTTACATTATTTATTGGAGTGACGTTTCGGACCCTTGGTCGTAGAGACCTGAAATGTGCGGACCCGAAATGTGCGGATTTTCTCTTTTGTTACTTATATATTTATTTGATCCTGCACCCGTATTTAATTTGGATGTTCGTGATTCTATCGTTTAGTATTGAGAAACAAACAGTAACAGCGCTGTGAAACACTATAGAGCCCGAGGAAAAACATAAAACAATAACTAATAAATGGTAGTTTTGTTACACTTCACATTACAGCGGTCACTCTTTGTCCAGTTGACAAACTAGAGTCTCTGTTTCAGGCCTTTACCTTTTCAGTGTGTGAGCTCACAACTTAACAAAAAACCACTGAAGTCATCCAAGTAAACTATAAGAAGTCCATCTAGGTAGGGTGTATATGTGTATGTCTCTCTTTTAATAGCTAGGAAACGTTTTGTGTATTCCTTTGATCTGTTTTATGCTAACACCAACAAAATGCCACCAATCACCAACTGGTAGTTAAACATCAAAGTTTAGAGAAACTTTATTTGAATAAATTATTCCTACAGAAATCTTGTGCAACTACGGTGTTTTCATATAACCAATAATGAGTGATGCCTGCCTGCCTGCCTGCAGTTTTAATCATGTTTTAACCCTTAAATACATAAGTGTTTTGCAGTTGTTATTACATATTAAGGTCTTTAGTGAACCAGGACACAATTGCATTTCTAAACTGCCCAAATAAACCACTGTGATGCCCACCCTTTTAGACACTATAACAAAAGAAAACATGAAAAAAATCATTTTGTTCAACATTACTTTATTATATTTAACTTACACATTTAGTGACCTTATACACTTTTATCCTAAATTAATTATTAAACAGATATTCTATATATTCGATATTCTAACAGGATATTCAATATATTCTCAATTTCATCATGTGCCTATAAGCAAATCAGAAGAAACAATTTCCGTTCACCAAATCACAAGTAAATAACGTGTCATTTCTGAACACAATAATCCAGCCTCAGCCTTCGGCTTGGTCGTTGTCGTCACTGAAGAACGCCGTCCAGGATTTTCCAGCCGGGATGTACTTAATGGCCTGAACCTCTCCTCCGTAATTACTGGGTTTCTGGAAGTGGATTTCTAGATGGTCCTGAAGATCTTCTTCATCCATCACCTCCTGAATTCCCTCCAGCAGCACGGTGCGATTTGGGACCCCCGAGTATGTCTACAATATTATTATTAAACAACCAAACGAGTGAATATACTTTTGCTTTTGTATCTAATAGATGATGATGAGCATGTGTTGTGGAAACTCACTTGAAATTTCTTCAGCTGGTATTCATAGAGTGGAAACAGATCAACCATTAGATCAGTGCTGGTGTCCACAGGAAACTTTTCTCTCAGAACCAGATTCTCTGCAACTAAAGTGGTGTTCAACACCATCAGACGCACAGATATCAATGTGATGGAAACATCTACAGGCGCATTCAATTTTTCAGATTGCGTCATATAAATAAATTGGTCTAGATGCATATTTGTGGCTCAGTCGTTGAACAGTTTGGGCCACATGAACTAGAAAAGAAAATCAGATATTGTTATTTAGTTTCTGTGTTGTTTATTTTCATTCAAGAGATCCAGGGACTTTCAGTTTCAGATTAATATGGTCTGTCAAATTAACCAGTTTGACTATAAATGTAATACTAGAGGAAAACTATCACAGCATTAAGCAGAGAACAGAGATCTGTAATTATTATTATTATCCTACTCGACTCTATAAACAATGTTAATCAGGTCTGTCAGAAGTAACATGTTAAAGGGGGGATTCAACGCTATTTCATGCATTCTGACATGAGTTGTTTCCTCATGCTAACAAATGCAAAGTGTCAAAAAAGCAGTTGGGCGACGGGCGTGTTCAGAGTATTTCTGTGCTGAATGCACTTCACCAGGGTTCGTACAAGTTTTGGAAACCTTTTATCGAATACGGGTCCAGCTAACATTACAGGGGCTTCTATACGCGTCACTTTTTTATGGGCACTTCCCCTGGAAAACCACACCCACACGTCAATCAGCGAGAACTGAGGACACTAAGTCACAGCATCACCTCACGCGACAGCTTTGTTTTATATCAAAACTCAAAAATGGCATGAAAGTGTATCTCAACTGGGTCATAAGTTGCATGCAGTAAGACTTCTGTGTTATGTTGGAAATAGGTACTAAGTGTATATTATATAAACGACACATACATGTGGTGAATCATTAAATTATCCAGTCAGTGTTGTATAAAGTGTTGGATGACTCGTGACGCTCCTCCCCCAGCTCGTAACTCCTCCTTCCTAATTATTTTGTACGTTTATGGAAAGAATCGGTAAAGGTGATCTGTCTTTTATAAATCTGATAAAACTAAAGATTTTTCAGAGAGTGATACTACTCTTTAGGTACTCCAGATATATACATCAGATATGCAGAAACAGCTTGTGTTATGGGAGCTTTAACGCATGTGATTATATCATGAGTCTGTCGTGCGTTCAAATTATTTAACCCAATTAATGCATTACACTTACTTGAGTGACTAGTGAGCATGTAGTTGTTGCTAGCTTTTACTCTTAAACCGCACCACATTCATGCATGATGACAAAAATCATCTTTAAGATAAGCATGTGATCAATCACACAAAAAGGTGTGAAGAATCTGAATTAAAATATAAGATGTATATTCTACTCCTTTACAAATAACTTGGAATGAACTTGGCTGGAAACTCCAGTCACACACACAATACATTTTTAAGAGGCAGAAAAGCCCTTGGCTCAGGCAAAATTACACAGAAAGCCCCGATCACAGTCATAAAATAGATGAAGCTAAAAACAGCTAAATGAAAAACTTTCCTCAACAACACAAAGAAAGACCTCAGCAAACCTTGAACTTCTATCAGCGTTGGAACAAAACAAGTAAAACATACTTCTCTTCACTGCTGTACTTCAATACAGTCAGGGTGGAAATTCAATTAGATTGAACTTTATTGTCATTGTGCAGAGTACAAGTGAATGAGTCGATGAAATACAGCACCTGCATATTTGGTTTTATCATTTGCAGGATTTATCTGAATGTTTTTCTATACCCACACTACATTTATATTCAATTAATTATTGAACTTAAAACTCTCCTTCTTCCTTGCTCCTTGTAATTCATTTCCTGTATGTTTTTAACACAATATTACCTTATAGTATATTTTGGGCTCTATTTTAACGATCTGAAACGCAAGTGCGAAGCGCAACGCGCAAGTGAGTTTGTGGGCGGATCTTGGGCGCTGTTGCTATTTTCCCGGCGTGAGAAATAACTCTTGCGCCGGGCGCAAATCAATAAGGGGTTGGTCTGAAGTAGGTTCATTATTCATAGGTGTGGTTTGGGCGTAACGTCAAATAAACCAATCAGAACGCTAGCCAACATTCCCTTTAAACGCAAGGGCGCAAGTTCCATGGCGGGTTGCTATTATTATGACGGATTTACCAGGCGCACGCCAGGAGCGGTTCACAGCCAAGGAGACCGACGTCCTTGTACGGGGGAATCCCACGCTTGCCAGCATAAATCGGGCACGCCGTGTAACGGGAGGTGGATCTGCCTCAGGACTTGACGCCAGCAGAGGACATCGCTGCGTCCACCCTCACCGCTGAAAGGGTTTGGGGGCTTTGAAATCGGACCCAAGAAACGCAAGCAAGGTCCAACCCCAAAGTACTCTTACAAATCAAGTTCATATACATTAAGGTCTCTTATGAAAACATTTTAACTATTATTTACATAAAATAAACGTAATACAGCCACACAACAAAGTTATGAAAATATTTTAATCGTTATTTGCATGAGAATAAATAAAAACTATCACCACAATGCTCACCACTATGATTCCCCTTATCTCGTGTATTAATATTTTTAAGTGTAACAATTTATGATTTGCAAAAATAACTGTTGCATCTGTGTAGATTAGATAAGCAAAGTGTATGCGCGTTGTGCACGCTATACATTATGGTCAAGCATGCGCCCTTAAAATAGCATAATGAACCACGCGCAACGCGCCACTGACTTTAGACTAGTTTTTTTTGGTTAGTAGCGCAATTGTTTTTTGAAACTGCAAAATAGCATAAGAGATGGTTTGCGCCGCAACACGCCTCCTTTTTGCGCTGAACCGCCCAGGGAGCGCAAGTTCATTCCCTAGTTTGCTGACGTGCATCTGTGGAGGGAAAAACCCCGCTGTGCGCCGGCGCAAAATGCGAATGATACATGCGTCACTGACAAAGTCAATTGCGCTGGGTGCAAGATAGGGCCCTTAGTCTTGCTTCATTTTATGTGGATTTTAGTAAAGAACTGAATGGCCAATGAATTTGAAAACGTAAGTCAGGCTATAATCGCAAGACCTTAATCTGATGTAACATCATGACCTTGATCAACAAAATCTACGCCATACAGTATATACAGTAGAATAACACGTCCAAGGTTAGGAAAAGACCGACCTCCAGTGTTGACAAAAGTAATGCGGCCTGTGCCGCTCTGCTTGTCATACTCCACGTTTTTCACTTCGCCACCGCCACGACTCGCTTTGGAGAAGGAGACCTCCAGCCGGTCTCTCATTCGCTCCTCAGGTAAAATGGGGGGAGCGTTGCTGAACTTGATGCTCTTCTTTGATACCTTGATATGAACCTGCACAGATTGAAGTAATGTAAAACGCAACACACATCCGTCACACAGGGAATGCTCTCTCTAGTTTCATTTTACCTCAAATTTCACAGAGGGCTCCAGGGCTAAGGGGCACGGCTTTACATCCATCTTGGTTTTGTCACAGGCAACAGAGCACTTGGGCAGCCGTCGGATCTGCTCGGCCACTGAAGGACACAAGACTTCATTAACTACGGTCTAAATAACATGAATTATGCTGCGTGACAGAACAGTAACATTGTTTTATAGTAACTAGTGCAAATAAAAGCAAAAGCATCTTAAACCTTCGGCACAAAAGTGTAAGAGAATATTTTGTTTAACAGCCCATTGACGGATACAGAAGTAGAGTTTATACCATTCTCCTCTTCAAATGTGATGAGAGCTTGTCCACCCTTCAGGAGGAGCGAGGGTCTCTGGGTGACAGTAAATACACAGGCCACATCTTCATCTCTCTCCTCTTGCTCTTCTGTTTCAACCTGAGTAAACTTCATTCTTTTCACTGGGATTTCAGCTTTTATCTGCACATCAGAGGGAACGTGTCTTTAGATTTTAACACAATCATCTTAAAAACCATTTGACACTGTCTACTGTGTTTTGTTGTTAGCTGACCTGCATTAGAAACCTAATGCTATTTTTAATGTTTAACCCCCTTGTGTTTTACATTTAGTCATTTAGCAGAGGCTTTTGTCCATAGCGACTTACAAATGAGGTAACAATAGAAGCAATTATAGCAACACAAGAACAGCAATACATAAGTGAACACTATACACAGACAAGGGTTCGTTTTTAGTTTTAAATCACTATAATTAAAAACTTTTTTTAAATCAGGTTTTATAATTACTTCAATGTATGTATGCAAGTTAACTTTGCCTATAAGCAAAAGTCTTATCTCAAAAATAAAAATGTGGATCAACCTTAAACTTTTGCTGAAGAGAAGCAGTTTCATCTCTCTTCATGCTAAGCTTCTTCTGGAGATCCTGCAGTTCTCGCTCAAGATCCTGATTGACTTTATCCAGACTCTTTATCTCCTCCTGAAATCATGGAGATAAACAAACAAACACACATCTGAATCTGCCTTAAAGCACCTTCGTATTATGGAGAACTTCTATCAGAATACTAGGGCTGTAGTCAACCAAAGAAATGCTTATTCGACCAAAGTCCTGTCCTGCGCATCGATTAGTCGACTAAAAATTTAAAAAGACGCAATGTTTTGCATTTTGATTGAACATTTATTAAACAATTGTCATAGAGAATTTATAAAACAACAACGAAAAAACATTAATATTAATACATAAAACTATAATAATAAAACAATTCTTTGAAAATTAAGTGATTTTTTTAATTGCAAAGTGAGGAGCTCTGTACTAGGTCTATAGTGACAGTCACAATCGCACACCTGACCATACAAAAAATATAACTGCTAAAACTGCCAAATAATGAAAACTCCTAAAAGCTCTCGTTTATACAGGCTGTATATTCTTCTTTACTTTGAAACATTTTTCTGACTAAAGCCAAAACAGGTAGTGTTTGAACTGAATGAATACAGCAAAACTATCTTTATTCCTTACTAAGCCTGAAGTAGCAGTGCAGCCACAGGTGCAGTTCCAGAGTGTTCTACGTGGTGCGCTAAACTGTGGCGCTGTTACAAAATAGCCTAAATTAAAGCATTTAAAGTTGGGGATAAAACATGGGCTAATTATATTTAGAATACAGTAATATTTAACAGCTTATAAAGGAATAAATATCAAGGAGTAAATCAATGAAAAAATTTTTATTGGCGAAAATAAATTAATTATGCAACTGGTCGACCAATGAAAATGTCAGTCGACAAAGACGGCATCGACCAATTAGTCGACTAAACCAGGGGTTTTCAAACTTTTTGTGTGTGTGGACCACTATTTGTAATCAAGAATTTTCGCGGACCACCTCATAATACTTATTATAAAATATGTCTACACAAAGTCATGAATTAATCTGCACATCAAAATAGGCTTACTAGCACTAAAACTATAACTGGTCATCGCATCAGTACAACAGGTTTCTTAACCTTATATCATAATTATTTATATACATATTCTTAGTGTTGGGAAAGTTCACTTTCTACATGAACTAGTTTAGTTCACAGATCACAAATTTTAAAATGAACTAGTTCAGTTCATAGTTCATATTTGAAAATGTTAAACTAGGTCACAGTTCCAAAAATGAACTAATTTATAGTTATTTTTTCCCATATTATTTTTTTAAATGATTGCCATTATAGCCCATATAGAACCACCAAACAGCAATTATTTGATCAGTTTTAACACTGAAGCTAAATGCGTCAGATTTCATCTTCATGTCCAACTTTAAATCCTTATTCAACCAGGGTTTACATTAGCGTTGACTGTCTTTTAATTTTTGTATTTGCTTACACATACCTTGAAAGGCTAGCTGGGTGGGGGTCGCACCCCGGGCGAGAAGCGCTGCGAGGCATTGCGTGTTTGACAACTCGCAGGTATTGCACTCCACACGTGCACGTTAAATAGCGGGAGCTTAGTCAAAGTCTATTTCAAGATGCGGAATATGCGTTAGCAGCCTATGTTAATCGTTAACGATTTAGGACAAATATGATGTTATTTAATGTTAAACTATTTGAGTTGCGCGGCAGGAATTTCAGAAGCGTCTGTGTTGTTGTGATGACGCATGCAGCGTGACTGGTGAACACCGAGTGGTGGCGGTGTTGCCAGATTGGTTGTTTTTTCCGCTACACATTAAGGCCTGTTTACAGTGTGTTTTAGTCGGGTTTTCGCCTGGAAGAATATAGAAATCTGGCACCCTATTGAACGACGTTAAACTGAGAGAGCGTGCCGTTCACAGGCACCAGAATGAATGAGTTCACAGTAACGTTTATTAGGCAGCAGTACACATTCGCCCAAAATATGAACGAGTTTGTATATTAAAATATACATATTCTTATTTTGCCTTTTCACGGACCACCTGCAGTACCCTCACGGACCACTAGTGGTCCGCGGACCACAGTTTGGGAATGGCCGGACTAAACGACTAAAGTTGACAGCCCTACAGAATACAATCCATCACATACACTGCTGTCGCAAATTTAAGTCTAAACTAAAGACATATCTCTTTAACAAAGCATTCACATAACTCCTCTTGTAAATATACTTATGCCACAATAGTTCGCTTGTCCGGAATTGAGCAGATATTAAACCATTATACTGTATTACATGTGAACGGCCCCTACGCTATCAGGATTTTGTTTCTCTTTCCCTGTCTCGTCCTCGAACCCGAGGACAATGAGACTAACAGACCCAGTTCCTGCTGCCATGAAGGTCATGACACCACTGATCTACTGGCCTTCCTTCAACGTGATGCTTAGACGATGTCTGACCAGCGACCACCGACTGCTAAACTTCAGCCTTTAAAACTTCACTAAAGAGTTTTTGCTCTTTGCTCCCCCTACAGGTTAGAAGTGGAATTGTCCATTACAACTGTCGTAAATAATTGGATTGTATGTCTGCCGTAAAGCAAGTTTTTGTAGTTTTCACTCGAACTACAGGACGGTGACCCGACGGTTGGAAACTTCTTTAGTGCGGTTCTGGCCGATAGAGGGCTGCAAAGTGAATGTGAAAGTGCCATTCACCCTGTTTTGAGTGGATGAATGACTGAAACTTTTTTAGAAACGTTATTTTAAGGTAAAAAAAAAACTCTTTGGTGTTGCTTTAAGGAGAAAAAAGTGGATCGCCAACTACATTTTCCTCTAGTGGGTGCTTTTTAAGTTGCCTGTTTTCCACTTTTGTGTCTTTAAATGCAAATTTATTGGGGTCGCCAGCTTATAAAAACTTATTTCTGGGTTTTTTAGCTTGTTAGCTGTACACCTTGTCACACAGCAGCTTTTAGGCATTATTCTTGGTTTTTGTTATAAAGCCAAAAATGACAAGAAGGTGGCATCTTGCAATACAAAGTCAATGGAGATGGATGGATTGGTTGCGCTATGTCTCTATAGACCCTTTAACAGCTCACTGATCAAATAGCCTGCGTGTGCAGTTTGTCAACAGAAGTGGTGTTCTTCCCCATTGGTTCTAACGTGTTAGCAACTCAGAAGGTTTATTAAAACAGTTTCCCAGCATCAAAATGCCTGGTTGTTGCGTTTGGTTGCACTAATATAATATACTTATTTACTTATATATGTATCTGTCCACTTTATTTTTGTACATCTACTTTATAACTTTCTCAGTCTGTGTTGATTCACTGCTGATTCTTACCATACTTCCGTTGCCAATATGCGCGCGCATCCGTTGCCACGTCATCATTATGTACAAACAGTAAAAGGGTCTATACGATACATTATTACTCCGCTCACTACAGTACGGTTTAATCTTAGCTGCTGTACTTTGCTGGTTTTGTTGTCCTCTAATCTTTCTGTGTTTCTCCTGCTTTTATTAATGTTATGCTGCTTTGTAACAATTAAACAATTGTGAAATGCTCTATATAAATAAAATTGTATCCGATCTTAAATTGTGTTGTTGTGATGGTGTCCGTTCCAATCGAAATTTACCTGTAGTTCTCGAAGGTCGTCATTAAACTGTTTAGTGATTTTGTCTTCAGTAGCTTGCAGATCCTCGTATTTTTGCTGGGCTTTTTTCTTTTCATCTTCTGTTTCTGCCTTCTCCAGAACCAGTCTGGATTTTTCGTCGTCTGCAGTCCCAATCAAATCCTGTTTAAACAACAATATTATAATAAAACCGTGCTCCGTCCTTGTCTGAATTAGAATACCATGTTTTTTTTACCTTGTATTTCTGTAATTCAGCCGCCGCATCGCTCATCTTGTGCTCGTCGAGCTGTTCATTATTAACACAAATATTATAACACAGTTTAACAAACAAATAGATTGAGAAAGTGTGTGATCGTAAACACGCACCAGTTGATCTGTAGCGCTGTTAGACATCGTGACAACAACTAAACAAAGTCGGTGGTTTATCTGAAGTAAATTTTCAAATCTGAAGATAAAAACAAGCTGCAGATATTTGTCGACTGATCATAAACACGAATTATTCCCGAACTTCCTGAGGCTTCAAGTGAACCTGAGCTGTTTAACCAGAAGTCACGTGAGCGATGAAGCAAAAGTGAAAGTTACGCGCGCGAGGACCTGAATCTGAGGATGGCTGCTTGTGGTGCTTTTGTATTCAGAAGATACCTCATCATCTTTAACCCCAAATAAACTTCACAACCTCATAACGGTACATGAAAGTAATCTGTGGCCGAAACACAAGGCCGAATACGTTCACATTAGCAGGTTTATAAAACACACGAACAACTCGTGATCAGTTTTAGTCATTTTAAAAAACCCACATAAATATTTTCATTTTTGCACATACATGACATATAACTAAAAACAGTAAATTTGATTGCTCATATCTTAATTGTTTTGATAAGCATATTTTCTTAATAGGAATATAAAATGAATGTTGTTTTTACAACTGTAAATGTAAACATCATATTGATAATTTGCTCCACAGGCTTAATGTATGAATATAATGGTGTGATTGTTGATACTGATAATGAACTTGTGCTTTGTAATGATGCCATATATCTTCTTTATATTTCATTGATCTGTTCTACTACTACTACTACTGTAAATCTGCTTTGTTATAATGCAAAATTGTGAAAAACACTACAGAAGAAAAATATAACTTTAATCTAAACCTGAGAGATTTACATCATAAGTCTTCTAGATAAATGGCTTTTTAAACTATTTCAGCATGCCCACCCAAAGAAAATAGATGACAAATCAATCTCAAACTTAAAATTAAACAAAACAAAACATTAAAATGATATAAATGTAGTGCTGTTGGTTAGTAGCCTTATTTATCGGAGGTTAAATTACACAGATTTTATGATAAATGACTGTATTTTATAAAATGTTATAATGATCCCAGGCCCTCAGTTTGAGAACCACTGGGTTTAAACGATCCTTACAGCCACCAATCACAATATAATCTGATCGACAAGAACACACATGAAGCTTTGAAATGTAAACACAGAGGAATATGTAGCACATTCAAAATGTTTTATTGTTTTCAATCATAGAAACGTTGATTTAATCTGTGTCAGGTACATGTTGATTTGTATTTGTATTTAAAAATAAACAGTGATTATTTAAACGTAAAATTTGAAAAATCATGTGACAGAAATCCAGCAGAATCTTATCTTAATATAAGCCTACAAAAAATGCATGTGGTACTAATAAAGCACAACACATAATGGCTGCTAAATGGATTGTTTCTTCAAATATTTATTACATTATATTTTTGCAGTTACATAATAATTAAAATATGAAGACAAGTTCTGTTCTTTTAACAAAACCGAGCAAAAATTCAATGAGGAAAATTATTTTCTTTAGGGTTTCGTTGAAAACATCTTTAATCCTATCATTAAATGTTAAAGTCTGCTCTGTGGTTAACTGTTAGACATACTATTGTCGAGGAGGTCTATGATCTTGCGTTACAAAAACCTGCAGCGTTTCAAAACTTCACAGCGTTAGTTAATAAATAAACAGTAAAGGTCCGCGCAGGAACAGACGCATTACCTGTTTTCAAGCCTGGTAGAATCAGCTTTCAATAAACTAGTGTGCACACACAACGGAGATATGACACAGACCTGATATTAATAACCCATGCGGGGCGATGGGGGATAACTGGTGAACAGGAGGGGCAAAAAGAGAAATTGGAGCAATAAAATAGCCACCAATAATGCACCCCATAAAGACTCAAAAGAAAAGAAATCAGGCTTCTTCCGAGAGACACACATGAGGGTTAGTTAGTGTACTACATCTGTTGTGTAGAGTTGCCGTTCCAGGTGTTGTTGTCGTCTTCATCATCTTCCTGCGTCCGGAGCCGATAAATCTTACCATCTTTCTTAAAGTCCTCAGGTTTTTTCTCAAGAACTCTTTTACGAACTGCATCTCTGAAATGACATGCGAGACAGAAAAGTTTATCGGGCAGGACCCTAAAAACCTTAGCTGGGTTTTTTCTTCTTGCTGTTTGTTTGGGGGAATACTAAAGATTGATTACTCATAAATCACAATAGAGTTTTGCATACTATTTATCAGAAAAGTGGCTTACTTAGACAATTCTGGTATATTTTATTAAGTTACTGCCAACTTTGAGATCCAAAAATGGATGACATTAACCTGACTCCCCGACATGCAGGCATTTTAGTAATTCGATATATTAATCTATGTTGTTGATGGTGCAGTCAGAGATCTTTATAGCATCAGATAAGACAAATACACAGATTTACCGCTTTGGTTCTGAAGAGGAGGAGGAGGAAGAGGAGCCTGTGCTGAAGGTATTAGCCGCATGCTGGTTTTGAGGTCGAGCAGGCGCAGAAGGAGGGGGACTCCTGAACAAAAATCCGCTTATGAATCTCCAGACGGCCAGCAGGGGGAAGAGCAAAGAGCCCAGCATCGCCCAGATGCCTCCACCCGCAGAAGAGTGGACCACAGTGTTAGACGGTCGACTGGACTGCTGTAATGAAGAGAGATGACGCGTGACTAAAGTCGCAGCACTAGAGGTGTGAGACACAGCGTTATGATGGACTTCATCTACAGCTCTTTATATGACTTTCCTGCAGCCATAACTGAAAGTCCGTAAAGCGAGCAACATAATTTAAAATAAAAGTTTCATCTCGTGAACTCAACATCTCATGAAGCCCATAATCTGATTCAGAAAAGAATAATGCAGAAAGTGACTGCAATCAAAACAACCAGTTCTTAATAAAGTCTCTTGTTTAGACAAAACATTTAAAACTCATTTTAATTTCAAATCTTTGCTTGCTAATAGGTCATGTATTTATCATCTATATCAGCATTATTGTGATAACGCATGTAACGTGTTAAACCCTGAATTAGAGGTCTTCACGGATCCACTATGACCTTGTTCACACTGTCAGACCAAATCCAATTTTGGTGCATATCCGATTTGCCAGACTCACTGTCCACATTGTGCATCACAAATGTTCAGATCCGATATCTGCGTTCTGACATGTTCTGGATTATCTGCACTGTTTGTATGGCAATGACGTCGCCCTGGCACGACAATCTGCCTCGACGTCTGATGTTGTAGAAACTAATTCCCAATACATGGACTTTCCCAAACACCCCTATCCTTTAGTCAGAAATGTACCTTTCCAAAGTTCGGGCTGGGATGCGTTTACGCATGGCATAACCAAAAAGCTACACAAATGCGATCAGAGCGGTCAGACTGAAATGGATTTATGGAAATGCAATTTAAAAAGGGTTTTAAATGTAGCCTCTGGATGTAGCCTGAAACGTTTTTGATTTCATGTGGTTTTGGCCGTTCACACGTTCTAAATGTGATTGGATTCCAATCAGATATGCACCAAAATTGGATTTGGACTAACAGTGTGAACAAGGTCTTAGATCCAAAAACACAAGGTTCAACAGCAGAGGGTTCGGGTCTAAAAGTTTTACATGTGACTGGGACACGGGTCAGGTGTACTAATAGGGGCATCAGGTAATTTAAAATGAACGTGTTTTGCCGAACTGACCAGAGAAGACCCAAATTATCTCGCGAGTGTGCGTAGATTTCCTTAACCAACCCCTCCTCTGTTTGCCAAGAGCTTTTGACATCATATGGCTGGTGGTAGGTTAATTTTTGTTGACACACACCTGTCAACACACATTTTAATGGTTACCTTGGTGTCGTCTTCAGATAATAAATGAAAATAAATGGAGCAGTGGGCCAAACTGGTTGCAAAGCCACTGGGGTTTCTTTCTGTCTGACTGGTGTGTGCAGGGCTGCAGACTATACACACGTCAGTGCCGTTTACATTCGGGTCTAGTCGGGTAAAAAAAGCCACTGGTTCAGGTCAGACTCTGGTATAATTTTCTCGGGTTCGTCGCAATTTGGGTCTTTCTTAAAAAAATAAATATTTAATGCATGTTGGTTTCGGGTAAAAAGTGATTCTGGTCATTTCGGATCGGGTACATTTCTTTGGACCCGAGAAGACCTCTAGCCTGAATCCTGTCAGAGACGCTGCAGTGACAGTAATGTGCTGGCATTAGTGTTCATGTGCTCACGGGAAGCAGAACGATGGAGGCGCTGGGTGCGAGCTCCAACTCCAATAAACTTCTGTCCAGATCTTCAGCTGTGAACTCTCTTCTTGGGAACATGGTGGCCAGCGAGAAATTACCATACCTGTTTCCAACCTCCTGTTAGAAGACAGCAGGGTAAATAGAGTTACATGATACTCATAATACAAGCGCTGAACATTTAAACTACTCTGACAAAGTCACGGACAGCCGGGAAAACACGAGGGAAAACATCCCATTTCAAATGCTGTTCGTCATTATGGAAACTGACCTGCGCAGCGAAGCGTCTGGCTTCCTGTAGGCGAGTCTCTGATGGAAACTGGTTAGTGAAGGACGAGCCGTCGGGCAGACGAAACTGTATCCTGGCGACCGCACTATAAGAGAAACAGATTTACATAGCGTGCATACATCACATCATACAGTAGCGTGCAAAAGTTTGGGCACCCCTAATAATTTCCATGATTTTAGTTTATAAATATTTGGGTGTTTAAATAGGCACTTTCATTTTGATCTATCAAATAACTGAAGGATACAATAATATTTCAGTAGTGAAGTGAGGTTTATAGGATTAACAGAAAATGTGCAATATAAATCAAAACGAAATTAAGCAGGTGCATAAATTTGGGCACCCTTGTCATTTTGTTGATTTGAATACCTGGAACTGATTCATTGAAACACACAATTGGTTTGGTGAGCTCATTAAGCCTTGAACTTTATAGACAGGTGCATCCAATCATGAGAAAATGTATTTAAGGTGGCCAATTGAAAGTTGTTGCAACGTGGAGGCCTCAAAACAACTCTCAAATGACCTGAAAACAAAGATTCTTCAACATTATGGATAAGGAGAAGGTTATCGCAGAGATAAAATCTGTCCGTGTCCACTGTGAGGAACATAGTGAGGAAATGGAAGACCACAGGCACAGTTCTTGTTAAGGCCAGAAGTGGCAGGCCACGTAAAATATTGGAGAGGCAAAAGCGAGGGATGGTGAGAACGGTCAAAAACAGCCCACCTCTAAAAACCTACAACATTAACTTGCTGCAGATTGTGTAACTGTGCATCCTTCAACAATTTAGTGCACTTTGACGCGAAAGAAGCTTGAGGTATGTAAACGCACATTTGAACAAGCCAGCTTCATTTTGGAATAAGGTGCTGTAGACTGATGAAACGAAGATTGAGATTTATTTGTTCATAACGAGAAGCGTTATGCATGGCGGCAGAAGAATACAACGTTCCAAGAAAAACACTTTGCTGGCTGTGTGGCCAGTTCTGAGAATCTGGTTAAAGTTGAGGGTTGCACGGTTTTTACTCAATAGCAGCAGATTCTTGAGAATAATGTTGAGGAATCAGTCACAAAGTTGAAAGGCTGGATATTTCAACAATGACCAAATTTTTTTTTTCAGTTTTGTTTGTTTGAAAGCAGAGGGTCTGTTCTTTCATTTGATATATTTGTATATGTTTATATATTTTTAGAAAAAACAATTTCCTGGAAGGCAAAAATGCTGGCAGGCAACAACAACAAAAAAAAAGGCTGGCGGGGAATGAGTAAAGATCTCATTTTTTACGTAGGTGTCTTTGTTTAGCAACTTTTACATCTGAACTCTTGATATATAAACAATTTCACCATTTATTTCAAAACTCTAAACTAATAGGAGAATATCTGGACATACACTCCAAGAAAGGATGTGTTCATTTTTTACACGTTGTATTGTATTGTGTTATGTTATGTAACGTGTTGATTTTGTGTTAACTTCACTGACCTATATAAATGACTGGATTGCTCATGACATCACAATTGTTAAGCCACTGCGCTGCCATATTGGTATACCCAAACATTCTATTAAATCAATGGATCAGATTTTAATGATAAAACATCACTTTACTCGTCTTCGTTTTTATATCTGAAGTTACACTGTAGCCTGCATTATTACAATGCAAACGTCCTAATCATGTACATAGTTAATTACTGAAAGTTGTAAATTTTACTTTTAAAACAGTAAGTTACTTTACATTCATCTTCATTACAGTATCAGATAAGCTGACACACCACAGCATATTTATTATTAATGACAAACGTGCTCATTCTGAAATCTAAATAAATAATCATGCTTTGTGCAGTATGTGCATGCAATAATTTGCTGATTTTGTAATTATGTTAACTTTTCAAGTTACCTAAAATTATTCAGAGAAACAACGCTGACCATGTACCTAATGTCAAGAAACTTTAACATTAACAGGATGCAGCAGACACACTCACATTAACGGTTTATTATGAATCCATTATCCTGCCCGATTAAAACCTAAACATTGCAAATAACATCAGAAGTAACAATTAGTTTACGCACACATATCCTAAAAATAAACTTTGTGCGACTGATACGCTGTAAACCGGGTGAATTTAGATCAATATTTTGAATGGAAGTCAATGATGCCCTCTGCTGGCTGGGCTTAGCAAGATGGCCGCTCGAACTCTGCACTGGCTTCACTTCACGTGCCGTAGGTCGAAAGTAAATGTTGTTTTGTTATATTAAAATTACAGTTGCCCTGATTCTCCTAATTTATACTTTTCTAATATAAAAAAATAAACAAGCAAACATTACTCTGTTTATGCAGTTTAATTTTCAAAGGTTACTATTAAAAAAAAATAATCATTTTGCAAATTTTTTTTTTAATTTTCCTTTGTCTGTGTGCCACTGCCTTCACCTCTCAATTATTAGCCTTATAGTACCAGAGTTCATTGAGCTTCGTGATGCATGCTATACACCTTTAAGTACGCATGTATTTAAAAAAAAAATTCACTTTAAGTCCTTGCATTTAATTTCAAATAATGTAATGTACAAATAAGGGTGTACTCACACTATCCAAACCAAACCACGCTCGGGCGCGTTTGACCCCCAAAGCCTGGTTCGTTTGACTAGTGTGATCGCAATGTATCACGCCTGGCGCGGATTGGTTAATCACGCTCCGGCCAGGTTGCAGATGTGGGCTGGAGCGCGGTTCACTTGGGGCGCTTTTCCATTGCATAGTACCCCACGGTTTAGTTTAGTTTAGTTTGGGTCGGGTCAGCTCACCTCACTTTGGCGTGGTTAGCTTTTCCTTCGAGTTTGGTATCACTTCGCAGTGGGAGGGATTATAGGCGTGTCGTTATATTTGCGCTTCCTACTGCTGTGACATCAGACAAGTGAGAGCGTTGTTGTATATTCCCATACATTCATTTATTTCTCAGTCCTCCACAAAATTAAAATTGACCACCACAAACAGATGTTTGCACATTGCGTTTATCACTTACTCCGTCTCACATGACAGTTTCTGTGCAAACACCCATGGCGTCAGTCGTGAGCCTCATTGAAGTTGCATTTAAGCATACATAATGGTGACGTGCTCGTCGCTAATGTTCCGCCACAAACTGCAAGTCTGGAAAAAACTGTTATGGTGTCCCTGATTCTCAACCTGCGGATGTTTTTCATCAATAAAAGGGAGTTTATAGCAGAGCACAGATGACAACATGTTTGCTCGAGACAACACAAACCAAACTAAACCAAACCGTACTATGCAATGGAAAAGCGCCATTGGGCTCACTGAAAAGGTGAAGACGTCAGTTGCGTGACCATTCACCTTTATCTGCCTCCGTAAAAAACTTTTGATGCGTGCAGCGGGGTTACTTGAATGTCCAAGCTGCACATGTGATGGATCAACTAAACAATATGATGACATGTGAGAGGGCTGTCTGTAATCGCACACCAAACAAATCCAAATAAAAAAACAGACTTATCATTATGGTGTTAAGAGAGCGTTTTTACTTTTTCGAAACAATCGCATCTCCAATCAGGATTCAGGCCCCACCATAGCACAGAGACAGCACTGCTTAGAGTTACAAATGACCTCTTCCTAACATCTGATCGTGGTGAAATTTCAATCCTTATAATACTAGACCTTAGTGCAGCCTTTGACACAATAGATCACAGAATCCTACTCAATAGGTTAGAAAACTAAGTTGGCATCAGTGGTCAGGCGTTAGCCTGGTTCAGATCGTATCTAACCAATCGCTATCACTTTGTTTATGTAAATGAGGAGTCGTCATATCACTCCCTGGTTAAAATACGGCGTACCGCAGGGATCAGTTTTAGGTCCTATCCTGTTCTCGTTATAAATGTTACCGCTAGGAGATATTATCAGGAAACATAGCATACGTTTTCATTGCTTTGCGGATGATACCCAGCTTTACATCTCCTCACATCCCAGCGAAACACACACGTTTTCTAAACTAACAGACTGCATAAGCGATATTAGTGACTGGATGGCACATAACTTTCTTATGCTTAACTCCAATAAGACTGAGATACTTATTATTGAACCAAATCGCTCCAAACATAATATGTCAGATTACAAGTTGCCCATAGATGGCTGCACTGTGGTGCCAATTTCCACAGATAAGAATTTAGGTGTGATGTTCGACAGCCATTTATCCTTCAATAGTCATATCTCCAATGTCTGCCGCACAGCATTCTTCCATCTTAGAAATATCTCAAAAATACGCCATATGCTGTCTGCATCAGATGCAGAGAAGCTTATCCAGGCTTTTATGACCTCTAGAATAGACTATTGTAACTCGTTACTCGGAGGATGCCATGCAAATCAGGTAAACAAGCTTCAGTTAGTTCAAAACCCTTCTGCAAGAGTGCTTACTCGATCTAAGAAGTATGACCACATAAGTCCAATTCTGGCATCTTTACACTGGCTACCAGTTAAATATCGCACACAATTTAAAATATTACTAATCACCTACAAAGCCTTAAATGGCCTAGCACCCTCATATCTTAGAGAATTACTATCAGAATACAATCCATCGCTACACTGCGGTCGCAAAATTCTGGTCTCTTAATTATCCCTAGAATATTAAAAGTGTCTAAAGGTGGCAGATCCTTTTCCTACTTAGCCCCTAAGCTCTGGAATGATTTACCAACCGATATCCGAGAATCAGACACAGTTGATACCTTTAAATCTAGAACTTTTCTCTTTAACAAAGCATTCATATAATTTGTTTTAGTAAAGGTACTCATCTCACAATAGCTAGTTTGTACAACCTAATAAATAAATAAACTAAAACCTAATCCTGTCAACACTTCAAAGCATGATAAACGTTATTAATTTTCCTAAGAAATATGTTGAAACTTCGAATTAGTAGTCAGTTGAATCTTAATCTTAATGGCTATATAAAAAGAAAACTTCCGGTTTGTGACGTCACGCTGAACAGATCCTGCATCGTAGCTCCGTCGAGTTCATCATCTAAAAGCTTCTTTTTACCATCTTATTCCTATTTATATAATATAACTTATTAGTTTTACATAGGAATACTTTACCGTGACGATTATTGAGCAGTACTACCACGTGAAACTATTTATCACTAATAAACACCCAGTGTTAGCTTATAGCCCAATAGCATCCACACGGTGGAGGCTGAAGCTAGCTTTTTCCGATCTAATGGCGGATTCATCTGATATATGCTTTTCTGACCTATCCTCACCTGAGCGGGAAGCTGTGGAGGAGTTGTTTCCCGGTTTTAGCAGATCCAAGGCGAGGTACAGCGCCCACTTCACCCTGCCTTCCGACGTCCACAAGCGAGCAACAAACATGCATTCCACGCGATGCAGCTTCACGGACCGTGAACGACATGAAAGCGATCGGGAAGCTGTGGAGGAACCGCTGCCCG
Organism: Paramisgurnus dabryanus; assembly: GCF_030506205.2. Taxonomy (NCBI): domain Eukaryota; kingdom Metazoa; phylum Chordata; class Actinopteri; order Cypriniformes; family Cobitidae; genus Paramisgurnus; species Paramisgurnus dabryanus. Next base: position 341,195 of record NC_133351.1, read on the forward strand.
GCCTTCGCAGATTCAGCAAGCCAAACATCACCCTGGACCCAGACGTTCGCAGGCGACCGAGGCGTGTCACAACCGAACACCCCACGCGATGCAGCTCCGGGGACCGCGTTCGGGTAAACGAAGACGCCATCGCCCAGCATGAAAGCGATAAGACTCCGCTTGTTATTGTAACGTGTACTACTTGCCACATGTATAGTTTAGCTTCTGCTGTTAGCATAGAGGGGTTTACATGCACTAAGTGTATTGAAGTATTAAGGTTAACTGAGAAGGTTGCTGAACTAGAATCGCGCATCCGAACGCTAGTTGAGGATAGCAAAACCGCTAATGTTACGGTCGCAAATAATCTATCGAGCGAAAAGACTAATGGCTCGGTTCCGACATCAGATGCTAATATAAATATTACAAATACTGTATCGAGCGTGCATAGTGTTTATCAAAATACACATGGCTCGGTTCCGTCATCAGAGTCAAGTCGGCGGTCAAACTGGGTGACTGTTAGGCGGCATAGTCATATAAGGCGTCCTTCTAAGACCCATAACGTAACGACAATTTCTAACAGATTCGATCCCCTAAGGAGTATACCAGCTGAAACACCTTTTAAAAGTGCCCTGGTCATTGGAGATTCTATACTCAGGAACACTAACATTGAGGCACCAAACACCATAGTCGACTGTATACCGGGAGCCAGAACGTCTGACATTAGATCCAAACTTAAAGTGCTGGCTAATGCTAAGCGGAAGTTTTCTAAGATTGTTATTCACGCCGGCACGAATGACACTAGGCTCCGCCAGTCGGAAATCACCAAAGATAATATTAAGGAGATGTGTGAAATTGCAAAAACAATGTCAGACAATGTAATATGCTCTGGTCCCCTCCCCGCCTACCGGGGAGATGAAACACATAGTAGATTAGTGTCTCTCAATGGATGGATGTCAAAGTGGTGCCCTCAGCATAACGTAGGGTTTATAGACAATTGGAAGCATTTCTGGGGAAGACCATTTCTCCTAACCCGAGATGGCCTTCATCCGTCATCGGAAGGAAGTGCTATACTCACTAAAAAGCTGATCAATAGTCTTAATTCTGATATAGTCTGACTATCCAGGGCCCAGGTCAGGAAACAGACGGATCGGCTTAACCGTCCATCTGTTAGCTGCCGTGATATGTCAAGACCACTTATATCACAGCACTTCGAGTCAATCTTACCGAAATATCAGCACATTTCAACTGTATCTGTTCCCCGAACAAATAAATACAGGGTGCCGCTTGTTACATCTGGTACAAATCTGATTCAAATAAAATTAGAAAACAATACATTAACAGATGAATCTCGAATGTTAAAATTCGGCCTTCTTAACATTAGATCGCTTACCAATAAAGAACCTATTGTCAATGAAATAATTACAGACCAAAACTTAGATGTACTCTGTTTAACAGAAACCTGGCTTAAAGCAGACGACTACATTAGTTTAAATGAATCCACCCCACAAGACTATTATTATAAACACGAACCTCGATTAAAGGGGAGAGGGGGTGGTGTAGCTACAATATACAACACAATTTTTAAAGTAAACCAAAAATCTGAGCTAAAATTTAAATCATTTGAAGTAATGTTGTTAAATATGGAAATAACTGATCGTAACCACAAACAGCTTTCTTTTGCTTTAGCGACAATCTATAGACCACCGGGCCACCATGCAGATTTCCTTAATGAAATAGCAGATTTCCTATCTGAGCTTGTAGTCACTGTAGATAAAGCTCTTATTGTTGGTGATTTTAATGTCCATGTGGACAACCCAAAAGACGCGTTAGGACGTGCGTTTATAGATGTTCTAAATTCTCTCAATATTAGACAAAACGTAACAGGGCCAACGCATACTCGTAATCACACATTAGACTTAATTCTGTCACTCGGACTCAATATTAATGACGTCGAAATATCACCTCAGAGTGATGCAGTTTCTGACCATTACCTTGTGTCATACACTGTACTTCTAGATAGGATCACTCAATCTACAACATGCTACCGACTAGCCAGAACAATAATTTCCACCACTAAAGATAGCTTTATTAGCACTCTTCCAGACCTGTCCCAAATGAAACATGTAGCAGATAACTGTGACGATCTAGATATTGAAATAGAAAACCTAAACAATGTCTGTTCTAACACATTGGATGCCGTTGCTCCCATTCGAAAAAAGAGATTCAAAGAAAAACCGCCAGCTCCATGGTATGACCATCACACAGCAGCCCTTAAAAAGGCAGCTAGAAAAATGGAAAGAAATTATAGATGCACAAAGTTAGAAGTATGGCGTGCAGCATGGAAACAGAGTGTTAAACACTACAGACAGGCTATTAAAACCGCCAGATCTACATATCTTAGCAAGCTTATAAATGAGAATCATAATAACCCTCGTTTCCTCTTTAGCACAGTTGCGAAACTGACTAGAAACAAAGAACAAACAGAAACCAATAGTAAACTTCAACACAATAGTAACGACTTCATGAACTTCTTTTCTAACAAAATTTCGGCTATTAGGGAAAACATCGTAGCTACCCAGGCAGCCACCACTCTACCCATTAGTTCACTTAACACTAGACTACCATACGAACATCTTGATTCATTTAAACCTACTACAATAGATGAGCTCTCTAAACTAGTCACATCATCCAAATCATCGTCCTGTATATTAGACCCCGTTCCCACAAAACTACTTAAAGAAGTATTCCCTGTAGTGTCAACCCCGGTTCTAAACATCTTTAACTCATCGCTAGAAATAGGATACGTTCCAACAGCTTTCAAACTAGCAGTTATTAAACCGCTGATTAAAAAACCACAGCTTGACCAAGGAGAACTTAATAACTTTAGACCAATCTCAAATCTCCCTTTTCTTTCGAAAATATTAGAAAAGGTAGTGGCAAGCCAGTTACGCACATTCTTGACAAATAATAGTACATATGAAAAGTTCCAATCAGGATTCAGGCCCCACCATAGCACAGAGACAGCGTTGCTTAGAGTTACAAATGACCTCCTATTAACATCCGATCGTGGTGAAATCTCAATTCTTATATTACTAGACCTTAGTGCAGCATTTGACACAATAGACCACAGAATCCTACTCAATAGACTAGAAAACTATGTTGGTATCAGTGGTCAGGCGCTAGCCTGGTTAAGGTCATATCTAACCAATCGCTATCACTTTGTTTATGTAAATGAGGAAGAGTCATATCACTCCCTGGTTAAATACGGTGTACCGCAGGGATCAGTTTTAGGTCCTATCCTGTTCTCGTTATACATGTTACCCCTAGGAGACATTATCAGGAAACATAACATAAGTTTTCACTGCTATGCGGATGATACCCAGCTTTACATCTCCTCGCATCCCAGCGAAACACACACGTTTTCTAAGCTAAAAGACTGCATTAGCGATGTTAGTGACTGGATGGCACATAACTTTCTTAAGCTCAACTCCAATAAGACAGAGGTACTTATTATTGAACCAAATCGCTACAAACATAATATGTCAGATTACAAATTGCACATAGATGGCTGTACTGTGGTGCCATCTTCCACGGTTAGGAACTTAGGTGTGATGTTCGACAGCAACTTATCCTTTGATAGTCATATCGCCAACGTCTGCCGCACAGCATTCTTCCATCTTAGAAATATCTCAAAAATACGCCATATGCTGTCTACATCTGACGCAGAGAAGCTTATTCATGCTTTTATGACCTCTAGAATAGACTATTGTAACTCGCTACTCGGGGGATGCCATTCAAATCAGATCAACAAGCTTCAGCTAGTTCAAAACGCTTCTGCAAGGGTACTTACTCGATCTAAGAAGTATGACCACATAAGCCCAATTCTGGCATCTTTACACTGGCTACCAGTTAAATATCGCATCCAATTTAAAATATCACTAATCACCTACAAAGCTTTAAATGGCTTAGCACCCTCATATCTTAGAGAATTACTATCAGAATACAATCCATCACGCACACTACGGTCGCAAAATTCTGGCCTATTGATTATCCCTAGACTATCAAAAGTGTCTAAAAGTGGAAGATCCTTTTCCTACTTAGCCCCTAAGCTCTGGAATGATTTACCAACCGATGTCCGAGAATCAGACACAGTCAATCATTTTAAATCTAGACTTAAAACTTTTCTCTTCAACAAAGCATTCGCATAATTTGTCTAGTAAAGGTTCTTAACTCGCAATAGTTATTTTCACGGAACAAAGCACTCACGGTCATAACACAGACCAACCAAATAAATAAATAAAAACCTTTTCTGCATGAACACTTAAAATGAATTGCATTAAATAGTTTGCCACCGTTTGCCACTGAACCTGCATTAACGACGACAGTGGGGCCTCCAGCCTTAGTCAAACGGGTTGGTATGTATGGTCGGGTTGCGTTTTTCGCGCTTTCGTGTGTCTTGTGAATAGTATGCCATACAGACCCGTTTGCCACTGAACCTGCATTAACGACGACAGTGGGGCCTCTCAGCCTTAGTCAAACGGGTTGGCACGTATGGTCGGGTTGCGATTTTGGCGCTATCGTAAGTCTTATGAATAGTATGCCATACAGACCCGTTTGCCACTGAACCTGCATTAACGACGACAGTGGGGCTTCCGGCCTTAGTCAAACGGGTTAACACGTATGGTCGGGTTGCGATGTTTTTGGCGTTTTCTCCTGGTCCTGTAAATGGTATACAATATAGACCCGTTTGCCACTGAACCTGTATTAACGACGACAGTGGGGCTTTAGGCCTTAGTCAAACGGGTCGTCAGGTTTCATTTTCTCTTAAAGATCGGAAGGTGACCCTTATTTACCATATATACCCTCGCATTGGGCCCCCAATTTGCTAAATCCTCAACTATGGATAACATAATTATGCCGCAATATTTAGTCTGTCTGGAACTAAGCTGAGTTAAACCACATCACTGTGTGACACTTCAATACATATGAACGGCCGCTACGCTAATACGATTTTGTTTTCTCTCCCTGTCTCGTCCTCGACCCGAGGACGAGACAAACAGACCCAGTCCCGGTAGATGTGAAAGTCGGCACACCTCTGATCTACTGGCTGTCCTTCAACGTTATGCCCAGCTGATACCTGACCAACGATCACCGGCAGAACCGCTTAATCTCCGCTAAATCTCCATTTCCGTTCTCCCAAGGGTTTTTCCCTCCTAGGACTTATTTTTCCTCGGATAAAAGCACGGGGTTTTTTTTTCTCCTAGGGGGTTTTTCACCCCGGGGAGGCAGCCTTTTTGGGCTTTACCTAGCTTCCTCTTCTATACGTTGCTTTAGTAATACGTGCAATTATTATATTGAGTCATAGCCGCAGCAAATTTAACTGCTCAAGCTTTCATGTATTTTGTTGTGCTATCTGTCGTTTTCTGTGATTTTCACTGCTTCTATTTATGTAAAGCTGCTTTGAAACAATTGACTTTTGTGAAAAGCGCTATATAAATAAAATTGAATTGAATTGAAATTGAATTGAATTAATTTGGCACATATGAACGGGTTGCGATTTGGGCTTTTTCCCATGATCTTGAGAATATTATATCATACAGAACCGTTTGCCACTGTACGTTAGTATTACCGATGGCAGTGGGGCCACTGGCCTTAGTCAAACGAGTTTCTATTCCGTTCTAAAGATCAGTTGGGAGGCCCCATACATAGACTCACCCTGGGCTAACAAATTTGCTATCTGTCGATTTTCTGTGCTTTTCTTTGCTTCTACTAATGTAAAGCTGCTTTGAAACAATTACTTATTGTGAAAAGCGCTATATAAATAAAATTTAATTTAATTGAATCTGAATGACGAAAGCGCGTATGGGCTCGGACTGATAAAAGTACAGTGTGAGTGCGTGCATCTGGGGGAGTAGGGAGGAGTGACAATCACGCTGGGGCATGGTTTGGTTTGGATAATGTGAGTGCGCCCTAAAACTAAAAAAATTACATTTTAGAAAATGTTTAATTAGAAATATGAACATGTGTGTCAATGACGTTTATCCTTTTCCTTATCTCAAGTGGCATGACGGGTCAAATAACAGCTCCTAGTTTAAGCACCTCTGATCTAGGTGAAGACTCAAGGCATAACAGGAGCCCAATAAAAGCTGAAGATTTATTTTACACGGTGTGGGTTGCTTTAGGTTGAGATCACATGACCAGGAATACAATTCTCAGTTTATTGTTGTAAACCTTCACTCATGGATTGAGTGAATTTGATGGGAATTATGTCCAAACAGCTTTTATTTGATGCTGCCTTTATACTAACACACCACAAGAGCACACATTACTGACTGAAAACAGAAGTTTGTTCAATTTCAAGAATTCATTACCAGGTAATTAAAAGGCAGTAGTGATCTGTGGACGCACCTTCGCTCTCTGTGTGTGGCTTCTCTCTTGAGTTCATCTTCAGCCGCTCTGGCCTGCAGAGCCACTAATCTGGTCGCTTCAGCTTCCTGTTGGTTCTGAGCGTAACGGGCAGCTCGGTCGGCGCGGTCCTGTTGACCAAAAGCACAAACATCAGCCACGGTCGGTGTGTTTTGCTACTACAACAGTCGTCTTCATAACAACAACACCACCAACAACAGTTCCTGCATCAAAGGTCACGTATGGGAAAGTCACCAGAGCGATCTGCTGTTTGACTCGCTCTCTGGCCGCTTTCTCTTCAGCCTTCTCACGGTTTCTCTCCTCCAGCAGACGCCTGGTTTTCTCCTCCTCCTGTTTCCTCTTGTAGTCCAGCATCTCTTTGCCCACTTTACGTCTCTCCACCTCCTTCTGTAACTCGTTCTGCACATGACAGGATTTAAAACTCACTCACATAACTCAACTAGATATTTGGCAACTAAAGAGTCACTACAGCTACACAAACACATCATGAAGTAAGTAACACTGTCAGAGAACTGGAAAAACAGCAAACTTTTGCTTGGGTTGCGACACAAGTCAGTTCCCTTGCTCAGTAGTCAGGGAATTGAACACCGAGTTAGCCATCGCAAGATCTTTTAACATTACCCACAAGACATTTCCTTATATTCCTGAACAGTCACAGCTTGAAAATGTTATGTTAAGTAAGATTAGATCATTACCAAGGGGCATTACTTCTGAAGTGCTTTAATAAATAACTTTAAGGTTTTTGATATTATGCTCTTGAAACAAAAATGAGAGATATGGTTTTTGCCTGTTGCTGATAAATATCGGTGGTGACCTTACACATGATTTGATAGTAACATCACCTGATAAAATAAGTCATCAATTGACCCAATGTATAATGAAGCAATGCCTTTTCCAGTACCCGAGCCCATGTACACCATATACTGATTCATCACCTATGGAGCAAAGGAACTGACCAAGACCCACAATCACCGAGCATTCACACAGAATTACCTCTTCTTCTTCTTTTCTCTTCTGTTCACGTCTCTCCTCAAGTTTCTTTGTTATCCTACAGATGAGGATTTGTAAGACAGTGTTATCGTTAAAACATCACACAAAGGCGTTTTAGCCTGAGCGAAGACCATTTACTAACTGCACACAAAGAGGGCAAAGGCTGGCAAATAATTCCAGTTCCAGTGTAACCAGTTGGATGATTTGATGAGGCGCGTCGAGCAAATAATGAATTACTGGATCAGAGTTTTGTTTGAGGCATCACTCATTAAAGCACTAACTGTACATTCATGCATTTGGCTACTGCTTTTATCCAAAGTCACTCTCAATTTATTAATGACATACAGTTTGTGTGCTCCCTGGGAATCAAACCTTTGAGTTAGCGGTGCAGCATATTCAACTTTTCGTTTCTGTGTTACGTCTGAGAAATAATCGGTACTTACTACTTTTGGGTGAGCAGATTCTGATCACAATCTGATTTTTTTGTTTTTCCAGGCTACACAAGCCACAAAAAATGCACTTTGGATAAAAATATGTCTGTCAAAAGCATAAATATAAATTGTAGCTCCACCCACCTCTCCACCTTGACATCTAGAGGTTCAGTTGACTGTGGCACTTCCTCTGACGAGAGACTTTTCTCATCAGCTGCCGACGCTTTCTCTTCCTCCACCGGCACAGACTGCGATTCTGCAAACAGAAACATCAGATCAGGCTCAAAGAGATGCCTGTGAGCCACTGGAGCCCCAACGAAACCATGAATAGAAACACGCAAATGCTAGAAATTTGCATGCGTCACCTGTCCGTGAATTATATACCACAATCATGTCTGAAAAATACCAAATCTGGCCTGTTATACATAGAAACAAATCGACATCTAGAGAAGTGAACATGTTGACCGTCACCTTTAGATGTGGCAGAGCTGCAGTTAGATGAAACGTCATTGGTGCTCTGAGCGTCCGGCAGATGAGAGACGGACTGATCTGGTCTCTCTGTGTCTGCTGTTGAGCCCTCGATCTGCTGCGTGTGCATCTGTACGGGAAGAGATACGCTCATTGAGCTAAATGTGACCTGAAGTAAGAATCAATCATTTCTGAGGGTCAAGCATTAAGTTAAATTTAAACCAATATATCCGTCTCAGAATCACCGGGGCAAGTCACTGTAGTCAGAACCCACAGCAGTGGATAAAACTCTGCTGCCGTCATAACAATCAAAAAGTGAGTTTTAATCAAGAGCGTGAAGTGAAGATAAGAGCTTAGCCGTTCTCTCACCTGCTTGACTTTGTTGATTCTCCGGGTCAGTTCCTCTGCTGTGATGGCGCCGGCGATGACCTCCAGCGGGACGCCGTTCTCCCCAATGAAAAAACAGGATGGGATGCACACGACCGGATCTTACCAGCTCAAAGTTAAGACCTTTTTCATTATGATCAGTCACATATAATACATTACATTCACTAACATGGCTGTCTAAAGAGGAATAAATCACATTATTATTATTATTGTTATTACACAGATAGTGCTCTAGAACCGGGGTTTTCAAACCTGTCCTGGAGGACCACTAGTACTGCACAATTTGCATGTCTCCCTCATTAGACACACCTAGTTTAAATCTTCAGCTCATAAGTAGATACTGCAAGACCTGAACTGGGTGTGTAAGGTAACTGAATGAGGTGTGTCACAAAAGGGAAACATGCTAAATGTGCAGTACTAGTGGTCCTCCAGGACAGGTTTGAAAACCCCTGCTCTAGAACGCTTGATTCTGATTGGTCAGTGGCAACATTATGAGGTTTGCAAAAAGATATTTTGAGCCATGTTTGTAACCAAACCGATTCTGAGTATTTTCTCCTACTATGGAAGTCAATGGCTATGTTTACATGCACCAAAATTTTGTCAATCCGAATGAATTTAATCCGATTTAAGGTTACGACGATACGGTTTACAATCACCCTAAACATTGCAATCTGATTAAGATGTTTGTTTACATGTACATTCTATAGAATCCGAACCGAACGTCTGAGCAAACGCACAGCCAGGGTTGCCAGATTCGCATATCAGAACCATCCCAAATGGACATTCAAAACTAGCCCAAAAGCATTCCAATGACTATTCACAACCCAAAAAATCAATAACTGATGAACAAAATACTTTCATCTTTAACCCGCAGAAAAAAAACAGAGTACCTCAAATCTAAACTCGAAAAAAAGCAGAGGACTTGGCAACGCCTCGCTGCGGACAGCATCTCTCGTCGAGTTCAGGCTATATCTCTGGATTTAAGTCAAAACTGAGTTGGAGAAAGTTGTTCTTAAGAAGTTTTCAGATATAGGTGATGAAAACACACTTTTCAAAAGTCACAACGCTATTTTATTGCTTTGAGTAGCATAATGCTTTAAAAGTACAAATAAACGCGGCAGAATGGGCATCACGTGACCCCCAGTTACCTTTCCTTAATAACGCGTGATGCCACTGCCTTGCTATTGCGTGTTTCTGTGACGAGAATCATGAGATATAAGAGTTTAATATAAAGACGTGAACTTGAGCACAAATGTTCTGCACATGTGCACAATGTATTTTTGCATCCGATTGAGAAAACACTACGATTCACGCGTTTACATGCGTATTTTCTCCTGCTGTTCGGATCACAGATCGGAGTACACCACGTCCTTCAATACGATCCAAATTTGCATCCGATCGTCCTCAATCGTATTGATTAAGGTGTTTACATGAAGGCTTTTCAATACGATTGAGCCATCAATACGATTACAAACGGATTATTTGGTTGCATGTAAACGTACCTAATGGTGCTTCTGTTTCCTGCTTCGTTACACAAATATCATCCTTTTTTGTTCAGCAGAACAACGAAATGCATACAGGTTTGTAACAACATAAGGGTGATTTTTTATGAACTACCCCTTTAAGGCCCCTGGGAAATGCTAACCCTTACATGACACAAGAGGTGTACTGTCAGTAAGAAGGGTACAGCTACGTATAGCAAAGTCAGCCTCTTGACATGACATCAGAACCACAGACCAACTGGAAACATTACATAAGATTTAAAGTCATCATCTGATTGGCTGAATTCTGCAGAGTATTTACTGAATGAGCACTGTGCTGCTTCACACTGACTGCACTTTTAACTCAAGTCACTTTTTCTCCTGTTTTATTCTTTTTAATATTTTAAACTGTTTTATTAAAATCACATTTATTTTCTTTAATTGTTATTTTAAATCCTCATGTATCTTTGTCTTTATTGTGATCTTATCGTGTATATCTTATTTTTACATGTTCTTTTTCTTTTTTTATATATTGTTTTCTCATTTCTGTGTAAAGCACTTTGAATGACCTCTGTGTATGAAATGTGCTATACAAATAAACTTGCCTTGCCTTGCCTAATGTTCTGCCTGCTTTATTTCTTGAAATGTGTGAATAGGAGTCTGACTGCAATCTGATGTTTCGAAGAGTTTCGCCTCAATCGCACAGTAAGGATACAGATTTGAGAAAACTGCACACATGTTTCACTGCAAGATAAAAAAAGAGAGAGATGAGCGACCAGACATTACATGTGCTCAGCAGTAACACACATTAATATTTTATTTGTGTTCACATTTTACAATAAATTTCATTGAACACAAACAATCTTAGATACAAGCATTGTAATCCAATAGTCCTTGCCTCTGGTCTCAGTTTATGGGTACAAATAACAACGCCTTCTCCATATATGCCGACTACCAATTATTGCTGAGATTGAACAAAATTTTGCTAGAGCTTTTGCTCTTGGCTTAGGGAGACCAGCGATTTGCAGACCTCTGACCACTTGTCTGTGGACATTACCTAAGCTTCCAAATATATATACCAAAAACTTACATTTGTACCCCAGCTGCGCAACAATGTCTTTAAGTGGCTGGTACTTTAAGAGCTTAGTAAGGTAGGCTTCTTCCAGACTGTAATCAAATGTACAACCTACTTCAAGAATGGTTACTTCTCTGCTGTTCTCATCAACAACAACAATATCTGGTTTTTTTGCAGCAACATTTGAAAACACATTATTTCACACTGTTTGCACCATGATAACCAGTTAATTATTGAATCCCTGTCTCATGTTTTGAATGGATGTTATGCATATAGGGAATGTATATTGCCAGACATGACAGAATCGTTGACTTACTAGTTGAATATATAATTCCATGTGCTTCACAGTCTATAAAAATTTATAAGAATGTATGTGTCTCACCTTGCATGTTCAAACTTTGAATTTACACACACACACACACACACACACACACACACACACACACACACACACACACACACACACACATATCTGACCTCTGAGCGTCCACTCGAATTGCAACACAACTATTATGAGCTGCATCCGACACACCGTCCTCCTCCCAGCTGGACATCAGTTGAGTGGACTGATCATCATTACCTGTAATGTCGAAACATTCAGAGATCAGTCCAATGATGGATAAACAGACACACATGCACTGAATACACAGTAGCAGGATGTAGATGGTTTGGCATTTAACCAAACAAATGTATAAATATTTGCAATACCAACAAAACATGAAGAACCAGACAGATAAGCAAAGTGCAAGTTCAGATGAATCAACAGGGGTCGGTGTTGGCCAATGTTTAGAAAGTCAAACGTGCGATCCTACGACAGGCGCAGGTTTTTGATTCTCAATGCTAACAGGAACTGACTGAGATCAAATCATCTTTCCTCCGCTGCAGTGAATGACTGACATCACAACACAGATCTGTGTTCACTACTCACTGGATGCATGATTATTATTAGATGATTATTACAAAATACAGATCGTTTCTGAAATCACATGATCGGTTTGGTTAGATTAAATTATACGGTTGTGATTGGACAAATCCTAGCGATTTTACCGAACAGAAAAAGATGTCTTAATAAATCAAGCCGTTGTTAAAACACAACCATAGGAATATTAATTGTAAAACCCCTTATTGATATAACATTAGATCAGTCTAACACCAGTCTCTGTCATCATCGACTATGACAACGCTGATGAAAAACACTACAGTAAAATCCCACACATTACAGCTCAATCTGAATCTGAGTGATAATGCTGATGAAGATTAGCACGAATGCTAATGCTAGTCAGCCACCTGTGATCACAAACACATCTGAGCTGTTACGAGTGAGTTGGATGATGCAGATGATTAACTTAGCACGAATGCTAATGTGAGGAATTCACCTGTGATCACCACCACAAACACACATCTGAGCTGTTTGGCTGACGCGATGGCCGCCGGGATCGAACCCTCGAACCAGCGCATGATTTAATTTAAGCTCTGCCGCTCGCGACGCTTCTCTCTCTGTGTGAGCGAAAGAAAGTTCCGAAAGATTCGAGACCTCTCAGCCGTCAGAGCACGGAAGTAGATTAACGCTAGGAACCTTGGGAAATGTATTTTCAGTCGACGTTTCAAGTGACGTGAGAGAGAAATAAACACAGCGCAAAGATGGCGGCTGACAGTGATGTGAGTGTCTTCTTCTTCTTCTTCTTCTTCTTCTTCAGTATCTTTACATGACTTGGGTTATATGAACGCGTGTTATTATCCTGTTGATATGATTTTTAAAGTCAAGTGTCCGAGTGAAATCTGTCGCTTGTGTTTCAGCCCGAGTGTGAAGTGTTTGAGATTACAGATTTCACTACAGCATCTGAATGGGAAAGGTACACAAATATTTACACAAACACACATTCATCAACGTTTCTGTCGTTTTTGTTAGGTAACACAAACTGGGAAAACGCAGCCTTAAGAAAATTATCATGTAAAAACCTTTTGTTTTCGCTGATGTAGAAATGCTAAGGTCGATTTGACAGCAGCTATCTACTGTGTTAGGAAGTAACTCTTTATCTGTCATTATGTTCTTCAGATGTTTTTCTGTCACATCAGAGCCAGTTTCTCTCAGTGAAATGACTCAAATGTTGGTATTTATTTACACTGGTCTTGAATCTGATATAATCTAAATGTTGTTTTACGTCTGTATAGATTTATATCCAGAGTTGAAGAAGTGCTGAATGACTGGAAACTGATCGGTAGTCGTGTTGGAAAACATCCTGAGAAGGTTGTCTTTCAAATCTATCAAAAACCATCATTACAAATCTACATTCATGTCCAGAAAAGCTTTAAGCTTTAAACGATCCACAAATCCTCTGATACAGAAATGAGCGAGAATAAAATAAGTAGATAAAGTAACTTGGTATGGGATAGTTTGAAGCATTTGTTTAACGGTTCTGGGTAGATCTTACGTCAATTCTTTTTAAGGAAAGTTGTTTGGCCGGGATTGTCTTTGCCTTTAGGGTTTTGTAAATAGCTTCTCTTGGTCCGATGTTCTTAGTTCATCACCTCTTGATCCATATTGGCAACGTCTTACTGCTTGAGCACCTCTTACATATATTACTGGTTAGTTCATAGGGAAACAAACTGTGTCATTCTATCAGTTGCTAGATAATCAACTAGATGAATTAAGGAAACAAACGTGTCAGAGAGTTCACTGAGAGTATTGACTTGAACAGGGTGAATATACCAGCGGCACCTGGGAGGAAACGTCTCAAGAGATCAACTTTGCTGATTTTAAGTTCTCCATCGCACATCACTATCTTAAACAAGAGTCAGCAGAGAATGACTGCAGGATTGAACCAGAAGAAGGTGTGTTAGATCCTGACCTTTACCCCTCGTCAGTTGACCCTTGACCTCGTCTGCTTCAGACTAATATCCAATGGGCTCTTGTGCTTACAGACGCGAGTCCGCTGGGTATGCAGGATCTGATGTCCATGAACAATGACTTTCCTCCACGAGCACACTGTCTGGTCAGATGGTAAGGATGAGTCTTCAGTCAGATGATATGATCGTGAGAGTTTGAAACTGTGTCAGTGATGACTCTTTGACCTTTGTTAGTTTAAGCTTATCTCTTCAAGTTTGTCACAGTGATAAGTAGAGCTGGGACGATTAATTGCAATAGACCTTTCTCACAGTAACCGGAAATACGTAATCGTCATGTAAGCGGATTTCCTGTCAAGCGTCAACACACTAGAAAAACATAAACCCGGGCAAGTTTAAAATGGATCAAAGAGTCTACAAAACTTCGTTAACGGATTTGCCAAATATTACATTTGCTGATGTGACACGATTAATGGAGGAAAACTTTTTCCATGAAGAATTTGTCAATAAATTTCTAGGTAAGTAGAGAGCGAGTCTAACTGTTACTGAACTGTTAACTAAAACGACACATTATAATTCTCGCCGGATAGCCTGAATCCACTTCTGTATACCTTCACCATCAACAGGGAATTGATGGAACAGATACGGCTTTTTACATTGCCTTGACTGCGGAGGAAGTAGATTTCCGCGACGATTGCGTAGTTCCGGTCATAAATACGGAAGTTGTGAGAAAGGTCTATTTATAGCTCTTTCATGTATTATGGCTCGTATTATGGTACTTTTTTTGTGACCCATTTTGAGTTTCTGTACGAGAGCGCCCTCTGGCTTATGGATGTAGCAGCGTAATTCATTGAGAAGCATAGCAGACAGAATCACATGATTTATCGTCCCAGCCCTATGAAGAGGATTGCCAGAACACTCTGCTCCAGTATCGAATCCCTTCAGATGTTAAAAAGTCCTGCTGCTGATATTAACCATTAGCACAAGATCTATCACGTCAAGACACATGACTCCCCATATCTAAGGAGGACATCATCAGTTGACATGTTTTTATCTTCTGCAGCGGTCTGCATCTTGTACTCAATTTTTTTATTAATACTGTAATGCAAATACCTGAAGCTCTTTTTAAGTTTTTTTTAATTAAGCTGTTAACCAACATGTAGCTTTGTTATATTATTGATAGATTATGATCCAGTTTGAAGTCTCAGTAGTGTCTGACAACTGAATATGCTGAATTTTCTCAATATTTCTTGAAACCTCCTAAGAAGCTTGTGGTGATTTAGGTGCCGTTTGATTGATCTTTTTAGGCTTTCAAACCTCAAGTTTCAATTAATTACTGCATTTCTCCAGCTGTTGTCCTAGGAGAGGATGATCCTAGCCACTTAAACTATTTTCCTCCCAATTAAGCCAATATAGACAAACATCCGTTTTCAGGCAGATTAGTAACCTTTCCAGTTAATTGAAACTTGTTTATTATTTCCCTGATGGTAGAAAGTTATTTTTTTAAAGGACAGTTACATGTTTGTAGTCACCCTGCTGTATTGAAATAATATAAATTAGCATGGGAATATACTTCAAAGATATTTCGCTGATACAAAAGTTCAAGTGGTGCCAAATATTGAGTCCAACATGTATTGGAGAAAAACATTAATTTCATAATGGGACTTCTTCCCACTTTGTGGTTTTACCCGGTTGAAAGGTATGATTTTTGTGTTTTTTTCCTGAGTGTAAGATCTAAAGGATTGACAATGCAGATTTACTTTCATGGGCTTCTTTTTCCATATTTACCAACTGTGACAATAATTTTGTCCATGACTGTATTGCTTAGGGATAGGGCATTAATAATGTGATATGTTTTGTAGAGCTGGGTATCGATTAAATTTTTAAATGCATACCATTATGTTAATACAATACAATTTTGATGCAAGATGAAAAATGTATGCTGAAAAAATTAATTCCTTGATCAAATAGGATCAGGTTATTTCATGGTTTAAAAAAAAGTTTAATCGAAAAATGTTTTTTTTTTGCCCAGTCCTAGTGTTTTGTAACGTATGGTAACCCATTCTCGAAACGTGACCCCTGCATTTAACCCGTCATGAACACACGCACACACCCAGAGCAAGTGGGCAGCTATCACTGCGGTGCCCGGGGTGTCACTGGGGGAAAGATGCCTTGCTCAAGGGCACTACAGGCCATGAGACTCAAACTGGGTTTTGAGCCAAGAGATTTTAACCTGAATAAACTTTCTGGTTATTATTCACTAATTTGGCTAAAACATGTAGCTGAATGACAGCCCTGCTTCTTCATATGCGTCTTATTTCTTTTTCATTTGCAGGTGCTTTCTGTTCTGTTACTGACTGATATGTGTGTGTGTATCTGTGTCTGTGTGTTTTGCAGGTATGGTTTGCGTGAGTTTGTGGTGATTTCTCCAGGGGCGAACTGTGAGGCCATTATTAGCGAGTCCAAATGTAACCTGCTGTTGAGCTCAGTGTCCATCGCTCTGGCCAACACAGGCTGGTGAGTGTCAGTCAACATCTGATCTACAGTCAGTTGTGAAGCTTTTGCTGGGTTACTCGTGTCCTCATTGTCCTGGTTTCATTGGGTTACTACATTCATATATAACATCAAATTGTACAGTGTTTACAGTGTTTGCAAATCATTTTACATTCACATGCTTGTATTTTATTTCAGAGTTGAGAAACGCACATTTAGTTTTGGATTTTCATCATTTAAATTAATTTTTCATAGAAACGCTGATAGTGAAGGAAACCTGTGCGTCATTGGGCATTGTGGGAAGGGGAGTGATCTTGTCAGCCGCTCTTTAAATGGGTTATGTGCATGTGTTTTTTATTGTGTAGTGTGATGTGATGTGAGAGAGTTACTGTGCTGTTAGGAATGTGTAATATATTCACATAATGAATGGTGGGTCTTGACAGATGCTTTGACTCTCTGTGAATAAGTCAAATGGTTTTGTATAAATATTTGTAGACCTATGTGAAAGTGTTAAGATCTGACTTTATTGACTTATTTCTTTTGAGAGCATCTATCATGTTTATTGCTTTAATAAATCACCAGTGGCACTGTGGCTGTGCTGACATTAGATGGCGCTTTCGAGCTGTTTTAGTGTGCATTACCTCTATAATGTCTTTCTGTAACACGAGTGCTCATACAGTATGTTGTGTGCAGCAATTTAAATAATGGGACATTTCTTTATAAGAGGTAAATAAAGAAAAGAATAAATATCAATAATAAAGAGACGTATCTGCGCCTCAGAGTTTGGTCTCTGCAGTCATTAATATTTCCACGTTCAGACCACCAGTGACTTTCTCGCTGTGTGTCGCTCATCTCCTTAAATGAGGTCGTTAGCTCTTTCCCCACCAGCATTTAAAAAAAATCTTTGCCAGCACCAGCATTTTTTAGTTTAATTCCTTCCAGAAAAATTTCTTCTTTAAAGATATGAACATACAATATAACTAACTAAAGAACAGACCTTCTGCTTTCAAACAAAAAAAGTTTCATCCTACCATCATTTTTTTTCTTTTTTATCATCTTCCAAATATGGGTAGGTTTTGTCAAAAATGACACATTTTCAGTAAAAATAAGGACTTTTGGCAGAGATCAGATTCAGAACAATGATCAAAACATACAGAGATTTTTTTACTGTTTGGCCCTTGGGGATGCTTACGGGTTTTATAAGTTAGGTAAAAGCGCCACCTGGTGGATAATAGCAGAAATATGGATTGATGGAAAAACATTGGCATAGAATTGTTTTCTCTTAATTGACGAATTAACTCTGAACTCTCTGAAAAGAGTAAGGGTCGATCACACCAAACGCGTTTATGGCAGTTGCAGGTGCCTTTTTTAAGGATTTTCTATGGGCAGTGAGTGTTATGCATGCTGTTTATGCGCGCCAAACGCCTTGCAGTTTTTGCCGCAGAAAGCGGAAAAGCAGCCAACGTCATTCGCGTCTTTCCATTGTCCAATCGAATGAGGGGAGAGACGGGCTTTTTGTAATGGTGACGGACGTTTATAGTTGTTTGGATCAACCGAACTCCACTCACTCACTCACTCACTCACTCACTCACTCTCTCCTGTGTGTTTGTGCACCTCTCAAACAAGGTCATAGCAAGCGTCCTCTTTTTAAAGTTTCTGCTAATATGACAGTTTAACTGGTTTACAGCAAAAGAGCCCCTACGCTTCAATATTTGATTGACAAGACAGCTGACTTGGTCAATATAAAAGCCGTGATCGCCCCTTAGGAGGCGTTTCTAAGTCTGGTTATTATAAATAAATAAGTACCACCTACTGCAGTAACTGACAAGATTCAATTTAAATGAATGAGATCATGTCGCTCTGCTAGTCGCTGGCGGTCTGAACACGGCCAAAGTTTTTTTTAAGGAAGTTGCATCGCTGCGCAGCCATATTTGCAACGCCTCCAGTTTGTTTGAGCAAAACTTGCCACATACTGCGCATGCACAAAGTCCCTCTTTAACGGTTGATGATTGGCTCTTTTTATGTGAATGAGGGACTAAAGTGGTGGTAATGACCGTTACCATTCATATCATAATCAATACTTTTCATACTTGGTTAATTTGCCTTGTCTGAACCAGAGTTAAATTGCTCCCCTGCTGGTCTCCGTTCACATCATATTATTTAGTTCTTAACCGATTTAGTTGTTCACATCCTCTTTATTTGAACCTTAGGTTTTGATATCAGAGAGTAAATACAGAAACACACTTACATCTGTCTTCTGCAAAAGTACTTAAAGGTGCATTGTGTAACTTTTATAACAGAAATGAAATATAAGATATCAGTGGTGTGTAAAGACCTTACATAATAAACATGACTGTGTCTCACGCTGTGCTTCTGTATAGTTCATTGGTAGAGCATTGCGTTAGCAGCCCAAAAGGTCATGGGTTTGACCCCAGTGTACAAACATACTGATGAATGTTGTTTTTTCAGTGAAGTGAACAGTTAATTCTTTATTTGCACACATGCGATCATTTTATAAACGTTCCCCTCTTTGTGTTTGTAGTCAGGTGCCTCTGTTTGTACAGATCCAGCAGAAATGGAGAAGATTGTACTCGGGTGAATGCCAGGGACCCGGTGCCCGAACTGACTTTGAGATGGTGCATCTTCGTAAAGTCCCAAGCCAGTACAACCACTTGTCCGGCCTTCTGGACATCTTCAAAAACAAAATTGTGAGTGTAGATTATGATGTTTTGGCTGATGAGATGTTTGATTTTTCTTAAAGTTTCAATGTAGAAATGTGAATCATGTCTTTTCTTTTTTCTATCTTTATCTTTACCTTCTTTGTCAAAAAAATAATTACTAACCCTTGTCTGTGTATACTGTATTAGACTTGATGAGATTAGTTCTAGTGCACTTAAGTATCGCTGTTCTTGTGTTGATCTAATTGTTTCTATTGTTTACCTCATTTGTAAATCGCTTTAAACAAAAACTTCTGCTAAATAACTAAATGTAAATTTGAGGAAAAATAGATTGTGTTGTTAACTTGAATCTGTTTAATAGTTTTTCAATCTTAAATATTAAATAATTATCTTATTTTTTTCTACATTATATTTACTACTGCTTTTTCATTATTCTTTTATTTTAGCTATGTTGCAGGATGCCTGTTATGTAACTTAAAGGGATAGTTCAATCAAAAATGAATATGAAAGACCATAACAATCTTGAGCCCCATTCACTTCTATTGTAGGAAAAAGCATGCTATGGAAGTCAATGGCAAGGCAATTTTTATTTGGATAGCACATTTAATACACAGATGTCATTCAGAGTGCTTTACATAGAAATGAGAAAACAATCTAAGAGAAAAAAAGGAGTAAAAATAAGAGACACACAATACAAACAAAGATGCATGAGAATTTAAAATAACAATTAAAAGAAAATAAATGTGAATTGAATAAAAATTGTTTACAATGTGTTAAAAAGAATAAAAATGGGGCTCATGAACAGTTTGGTTACAAACATTTCTCAAAATATCTTCTTTCGTGTTCATCAGAAAAATCAAATTTATACAAGTTTGTAACAACATGAGTGTGAGTGAGTGATCATGGCAATATTTTAATTTTTGCGTGAACTGTCCTGTTACAGTGTGAAACGCTAGAAAATGCTTTGTGAAGCACTTATTGAGGGAATAATCTTAACATGATTACAATACTGAATGTTTAAAGATGATCCATATTAATTGTGATGGTTTATATAAGATGCACTTGGCTTCAGTTTAGTTCTGTTGATGTCACAGGGCTGCACGCTGACGCCGATGCCGCCCATCAGCATCGCCATCCGCTTCACGTACGTCCTGCAGGACTGGCAGCAGTGCTCGTGGCCTCAGCAACCTCCAGGTCATCACAATCATCTGTCAGATCTTTTGTTTCAAGTTTGAATTTTTATTGGTCACATAAACAATCATACACTGTACAACTTGACAAAGTGAAATGCTTGGTACGACTCTTTTCACATAATGCAATAGACTATATATAAGAAATGAAAAGAAATGACAGCTGCCGTCTCGCTCACCTTTCAAATACAAACTACAACCTGAATGGATGCTTGTGATTGTGTTAGGGGCGGGGCCATGTGCGGTGACTCCAGTGTGTCATCAAGTCAATGTTTTATCCCCGCCCAAATAATCCTGAACACAAAAATGGTGGTTTAATGATCTAACTCTGCAATTCAGTACTACATAATTTACAGTCTTTGTGGCGTGTTTCAGCAATACATTTATAATGAGTTTTTAGAAAACAATTTTCAAGATTGCCTTTAAAGGGACTTCAATCAACTCTTCATAACTTTTGCTTCCTTGTAATTGTGTCGGTTATCAGCTATCACTATCAGCTTTAGTTTTTCAGTGCATTTGATGATTTCACACTCTGTGGTCGTGTGTGTGTGTGTGTGTGTGTGTGTGTGTGTGTGTGTGCAGATTTTTATTTGACTATTTGAATAGCTTTGATTGTTGCCATGGAGTGACTGAGCTGTGTGACTGCCATACATCTCCATCAGTATTACATTTACTCAGTGGATTTATGGGCTTTTGAGTATTTACCTCTGTGTGAAGCTGTGCAGACGATGTTTACCCAGGCAGATGATAATATTCAATGTATATCCCCAGTTGATTAATTTCAGCGCAATATATTACTTTGATCTTGTATTTGGCACTCATAATCTGAAATGAAAGTCAAAGTTAATATAAAATAAGAGGGTGTTTTTATTTTATCATAGACTTTGACGCTCTTCTCGCCGGGGAGGTGGGCGGAGTGGAGTTCGGCAAACTTCCTTTTGGTGCCTGTGAAGATCCGATCAGGTGTGTTTATGTCCGAAGGTCGCGGTGTTCATTATTAACATTAATGTTAGCTGTGATTTTTAACACCTGTTTGGCCAAAGATATTCAAGATACGTTACAGGGAAATGCAGTAATGTTTCAGATTACTGTTATATTGGCTGGAAATTCCTTTTGTCTGGAGAAATGTTTTCCAGTTCAACACATTTGGCTGAAATAGTATTCCTACAATTGTGATGAACTGTACCTGTAAAATAATGTCAATAATAGCCATGTAGGATTGATATGTTTCCTTTTACAGTAATGAGAAGTTAACCTACTTAAACTACTGACTCACCACTCGGATGTCTTTTATTACAAGGATGATTAGTTTCTCTTTACCCTTTTTCAGTGAGTTGCATCTTTCAACAACATGGCCCAACCTGACTGAGGGAATTGTTGTGGATAATGACGTTTATTCGTAAGTATTTTCACTCACAGAAGATGTAGATCAATCTAATCACGTAAAACTGTATGAAGGAACTTATTAAAATAGATCAAATGAAAGTTTTCACAAATTAACTTTGAGCAGCGTTGTATTTTTGATCAAGTCCAACCCTACAGCAAGTAAGTTGATGTTTCTTTTTAAGACTGAGCAATTCATGAATATGCATAAAGCACAAAAACAGCTCCAGGTGATGTCAGCGTCAGATTCATGTTTTGTCACCTCGTGAGAAACTTGTTACCCATAATAATTTTGTTCACACAGCACCATCAACAGTGTAAGGAGGGAAATGAGAGGTGGGGGGCGTTAAAGCAGGTCTCTCTGAATGACATCAATGCAAAAATTTATTCACGCCGAATGATTTTACGCCTTTCAGTTTCGTGATGAAATTCTTCTGACGTGTTTTTATCTCAAGTCTCAGAGTTTGCGTTCAGCGTTTGGCCATATGGTGGTTTGCTTTTTAAAATTAATTTGAAGTAGATGAAGAAACATTTGCACTTGTAGATAAGAAGAGGTCACACAGTGATGTGTACTCAAGTCAACACTGGTGCAGTTTACAAAATATATATAAAAAATATAGCGTTTACTCATTTATTTATTTGTTGATTTTTTTACTCGTGTATGACAAGCCACTGGATTAGTGGACAAAAAAACAGAAGCTTTTACATGATGCCATTAATGTGGGTTATGCGGAAATGTTAATGTAAAACTATGATGATGATGATAATAATGAAATCAAAATAATTATATAAAATTATAATAGGCCAACATGCCAACTACCGTCATGAAGGCTTGCGATCGGTCATATGGACAACCCTACTGGGAGTTAAGAGAAATGGTCATGAACCACTTGCTTCTCTAAAAACAAAGTCTCTCTTCACTGTAAAAGTGAAATAAACTGTTCATGGAAAAATATTTCACACTTGAGAAAATACACTGACATATTTAGTTTGGATTTATTGATAACATTGACAGTGGTTGAAGCACTTAAAGTAACTTTCACATGAACTTTTATGTTTGGGAGTCAGTCTTGCTACTGTTGATTTTATAAAAGCTTTTAAGATAACTTACTTAAGAAAAAGTACAAATGTTGTCCAAATCTAAATCCTCTGATTAACATGATTCAAGTTGAAATGTGTTTTATTACTATGAAACTGCTCTGAAGTATCTAGATGTGAAGTGTACAATAAGTTTATGCTTAATAACAACTGTTATAATTATCAGCGGGAAATGTTTCTCTCCTGTAAGACGTTTGTGAACCCCTGCGCTAATCAAATTAATGTTAATCGTATACGCACAGTGCTCTGTTTGGGTGTTTGTCGTCTTATGACTTTTACATTCTTGTATTTGTCAGTAGTTTGCATTGAGCACTCCTGCATTTAGGAGCACATGAAGATGTTTTGCTGCCCGTCTGCTAATCTAACATCAGAGTTTCTGATGTGATTTTGTCTCTCACAGCGACCTGGATCCGCTTCAAGCTCCTCATTGGTCTGTTAGAGTGCGGAAAGCAGAGAATCCTCAATGTTTGCTGGGTAAGATGGTGCATCTTGAACTGTTACAGAGGGATGTGTGATGTTTTGTGTTGTGGGTTTCGTCTGATGTCTTGTGATGTCCATCAGGGGATTTCCTCATGGAGTTCTTTAAACTGTGCTGTCGAAAGGAAACCACGGAAGAGATTCTGGGAAAGAACTCGGTCGAGGAGGACGGGAAAGGTCTGTGTTTACCTCACTGGTTATCCACATCTCTCTCTCTAGTTGTATAGCGTGGCTCAGCTGACGCTTTGGTCTGCTGTAAATTTTTAGACACCATTGACATTACTATTCATCTATAATCTGTACATGTTTGTGTGTCTGGATTTTTTTTATTCAAACCCACCTGAATGTGTCCGTAGAGAACAGTGACATCACGCAAGCATTGTCTAAACTGACTGAGCCAACGGCCGTGCCCATTCACAAACTGTCTGTGTCCAACATGGTACACAGCGCACGCAAGCGAATACGCCGACACCGGCGAATCGAGGAGTCGCCTCTGAGCAACGACGTGTTGAATTCAATCCTGCTGGTGAGATGCTGACATAACAGACTTGAGTAAACTTTAAAAGAAACTTGTGTTTCACTGGTTAGCGTAACGAGCAGTACTAAAGTTAAACAGAATCTTCTGGATGTTGCTCCTCACAATCGCTCTACTCATAAAACACTTGGCAGGACTACAGCTGTTCATTATGTTTGGTTTGGGCTACAGTTGTGTATTGCGTATATAAAGGATCCCATCCCAGACAGGTTTGCACAGCTTTAGAGAATATGCAGGTGTCCAGCGTAAATACTGATGATTTCTACATTCATTTATGTTTATTTCTGATCAAAGAGTCATCCTGGCAGTAGCTGTCTGTTTCACTGATTAAAACAGATCGAATGATGTATGGTGCATGTTTGTATGATGTAACGCTGTTGTGTGTGTGTGCGTGTGTCCGTCAGTATCTCTTCCCAGATGCAGCCCTTGATAAACTTGATTCTGGTGATGTCAAATTCACACAGCACAGTCCTGGCAGAAACACTCAGAAAGACAAAGACTCTGAAGATTATGTGAGTTTCTTGTCGTTTGTAACTGCTGGACAGCCCTGACAGATTACTGATGATGTCATTCATTACGTCATGCTCTTAAATTCACTCTTGACGTGAAGACGGGTTTGGTTCGTAACTGTGTTTTTCTGTAAACAGGCTTTCTGTAATCAGCTGAAATCGGCTCCTTCAGACAGCCTGACGTATCGTCTGGCCTTGTGCATGTGTTTGGTCAACATCTATCACGGGGGAGTGCGAGCGGTCGCTCACCTGTGGCAGGAGTTTGTGTTGGAGATGAGATACCGCTGGGAAAACAACTGTCTCATCTATGGGTATTGAGCTCATCTCATTCTTCATGTTAAAGTCATCTGAAGCCAACTGAAAGTATGTGAATCATGTAGTGAGTCCAAACAATGTTGAATATATCAAAAGTTTCTTACATTTGATCGTGACTGGTGAAGGCAGAGTGCAATGCATAACGTTATTCAAACAACGTTTTTGAGTTTCTAGACTATTTTAAGTTGTTAAGTAAGAAACTGAGCTCACGGCTCGGGTGGCTACTGTATGTAATGATTGAACCAAACAGGATGAAGTCTCTGCCTTCTCGAGCTCAACAGCTCCACTTATTTTTCCCAAAGTAAATCTGAAGTTTAAAAAAATGGAAACGCACTGCCCCCTAACTTATGGCGCTTTTCCATTGCATAGTACCCCACGGTTTAGTTTAGTTTGGGTCGGGTCAGCTCACCTCACTTTGGCGTGGTTAGCTTTTCCTTCGAGTTTAGTATCACTTCGTAGTGGGAGGGTTTATAGGCGTGTCGTTATTCACCTTATTCCGCCACGCCCCTTTTCAATTCTTCGCTCTTCCGCATTTTGTCAACCGACTTCCGCTGCTAATATGGCACAGTGCATTCGGGAGCTAGTTTGGTGGTTAAAAGATTGTTCGTAGTTCACTATAACTTTAGCTAAATGACAAATATCGCAACTGCTGTAAATGTTTTGAATTAGGAGCACGGAGAAAACTTGATACGACGCTCGGATAGTCTTATAATGTCCCATCAATCGTCTCGTGGTTAGAAGATATGAAGCAGCCGCGGCAAGTAACCTATGAGACATATTTTATTACCTCGTCGTGTCAGAAGGAGTTGATGGAGCAGCATTATTAAAGTAATTATGCTTACCAATATTTACACAGTGATTTCTTCTTTTTTAAAGCAAATGTGCACCTTAGCCAGTCCAATATCTATTTCGTTTTTATGTGGTAATGTACCATGATAGAATTCATTTGCAAACTTGCCAAAACTTATTCCTTCAAATCAGGAGACTTAAATCCTTTTAAGTGGAATCTACAAAGCTCACATATGGTTTAAGAAATTCCTTACAGATAATATCTGATCACACTGTAAAGGTTTATATAACTGCATGACAGGTAACATCTGATCACATTGTAAAGATTTAATATAACTGCACAATATCTGATCACATTGTAAAGGTTTTATATAAATGCATGACTGGTAACATCTGATCACATTGTAAATGTTTAATATAACTGCACAACATCTGATCACATTGTAAAGGTTTTATATAAATGCATGACTGGTAACATCTGATCACATTGTAAATGTTTAATATAAATGCACAACATCTGATCACATTGTAAAGGTTTAATATAACTGCATGGTAGGTAATATCTGATCACATTATAAAGGTTTAATATAAATGCACAACAGATCACATTGTAAATGTTTGATATCACTGCATGACATCTGATAACAAACTGTATGAAGGTTTAATGTAACTTTACAACAGGTAAAATCAGGTCAAATTGTAAAGGTTTATAAAAATAACTATGGACTAAGAAACAACTAACTTTTCAGCAAGACCACCCTGCAATGAATTAAGACACAGCTTTATCAGAGTCATCAGGAGCTGATCCCAAGTGTTTATCTGGAAGCTGTATGTGTATGTACTGGTGATGTGCTTAGCGACTGAATGTAATGCATGCAATATCAACCCTGTGTAAAGCTGACAAAGATGGTTGTTTCTCAGCAGAGATATGTACTCTTGTGACACCTCAACACATGAAGCAGAAGCATTGAAGCAGTTTCTCAGACAGGGTTTACAGGACTAGGCCTTAATTATATTAGGACATTTTAGTTTTTACAAACAAACCACATCTTGTGACAAAACAATGGCACTCAAATATGTTGAGGTATGTCAGTACAAGGTGTTTTTAAATTATTGTAGCTCAAATAAGCATTTTAGCCTGGGACCAGCATAAGCCCTGTCCGGGAAACTGCAAGGTTGTTTTCCCATATCAGATGTAGGTTGCTTCAACGTTGAGTTGTGATTTTAAAGTGTAGTTGTGTTCAGAGACGGATTGATCCTCCCATTGTGTTTCTGCATCACAGTTTAGGAACACGTTGATTGTATATCATCCTCACAGTTGTCCATTGCATCACTAAACATCAATGCATCTGTGAAAATAATATAACCATAAACATTTTTATGTTAGTATTTAAAAGAAACTTGCATCATGAGAATTAATTTATAAATGACATCCATACTTAAACAGAACAGTGTGTGAGAGAGAGATGCATTAAAAAGAGACAGTAACATTATACACACAACCTCTAACTTCAATGTTAAATAATATGTCGTTTAATAGGTCATTATCATCAATATCTGAATGAGAAATTAACTGACCTCCTAGCATCTGAAATCTCTGTAACTTGTATGAATCACGTGAGCTACTGTAAGAATGTAATGTACTATAATATATTGCTGTCTTATCTTAAATATAAAAATACAGGTGGGCAATGAAAATCATTCAAAATAATTGCATTTTATAAACTAACGTTACTGATCTTAAGTTTATTCGTAGAACGGACATCACAAATCTAACGTTAGGCGAAGAGCACATTAAGCTAAGATAGCTTACCTGAAACTGACCACCTTTTCAACACCCGGCGTGGTTTAAAGTTACCGGAACATCGTAGTCGAACCATTACTTGGGATTAGGGTGTTCCTCAGTCGGCTCCCCGTCCATTAAAATTGGTAAGAAACAAACATAAAGGCGCTTGAGTGAGCTTTTTAAGTTAAACGCGTCGCCTTCAGCCACTGCCTCAGCTGCTCATCATATGCAGCCGGAAGTACGTTGACAAAATGAGCGCAATGGCGCCGCCCTTGTTGTCGTGGAAAATAAGGTGAATATTTGCGTTGCATAATGCTGTGACATCATACAAGTGAGAGCGCCGTTGTACATTCCCATACATTCATTTATTTATCAGTACGCCACAAAATTAAAATTGGCCACCACAAATAGATGTTTCCTCATCGCGTTTATCACTACCTCGGTCTCACATGACAATTTCTGTTCAAACACCGGTGGCGTCATTCGACGGCGCTCCGTTGAGCCTCATTGAAGTTGCATTTAAGCATATATGCGAACGTGCGCGTCGCGAATGTTCCGCCACAAACTGCAAGAATGGAAAAAACTGTTATGGTGTCCCTGATTCTCAACCTGTGGATGTTTTTTTATCGCTAAAAGGGAGTTTGGGAACTTAGCAAAGCACAGAAGACAACATGTTTCCTCGAGACAGCAAGCTAGCACTAAGGTAAAGCTAATATTTACATTATAGCGATGACGCTGTAGTGACGAGTCTGTCAAACCAATCAGTGATCTACAGTGTTTTCGCGTCACGTTTGGTATCATCAGCTCGGGTCGCTTGGAACCCCAACCGAGGTGGTACGAAAAAAAGTATCGGGTACTACTTACTGCACCCAATGGAAAAGCTCCCAAAAGTAAGCTGACCTGACATTAGAGCCATATGGTAAATGTATGTCTGCCCCATTTATCTTTACATTCAATATCAATCTTCATGAATACTTCCACAGCCTTCTCTATATGTGATTATAGAGCTTGTCAATCAACGTTAGAGCGCCACCCTCAGGCTGGATTACTCAAGGGCACTAGACCTCTGCCCTAAGTCTTTTGCATGCGTTCAGTAATTCACTAGCAGTTAATCATAGGTTAGTCATGTAGCCTACAATACAACACAGAATCTGCCCAACATAAATGTATATTTATGTTTACCTTGGCTTTCCAATGACCCCGGGTTTAGTTAACGTGTCCAGTCATTTCCAACAGTATTGTCTACATGATCAAAATGATTATTGGAATTTTGAAGTTAAAAAAATATATATTATTGACATTAGAAAATGTGCAGCTACAGGCCTATTAGGGACATATTACGAGTTGATGCCAATATAATCTGCCCCAATATTGGCCAACACAATAAGCCTGACTGATGGATACAGTAGTGTACGTCTTACAGATCAAATAAACAATAGTGTGCAGAATATTGTTGATACTTCAGGAAAACACACCGTTTCTCCTGTAAGAGGTGTTTTATTCTGGTGTGCAGGTGCCACAGTTTATTCAGTGTCTGTAGGGACAAAGCTGCAGTTCAGTGATAACGTTCCTTGAGGAACAATTAAGCCCCTGCGGCCACACGCGTCTCTATGATGTCATGCCATTGTGTGTACATGAGTGAAACCTTCAGTGGGTTGGCATATGGGCGACTCTTGTGCTGTGCAGTATGAACAGTAGGTCTGTGTTGTGTTTTTCAGACTGGCGGGTGGTGCTCCTGATCTCAGGTGTTGTCTTCTTCATCAGAAACTTCAGGTGAGCACTGTCAAGCTCTTCTGCTAAGTGTTGTCTTCTGTTGCCGTTCGGTTGGGTTTTGTGGTGTCATGAAAGAGATTGTTATACGATTGAAGAGTTCAGATTAGGTGGTCTTTAAAAATTCTCAAAGATAAATGTCAGCAGATAGTTATATCTCCTATAATGCAAAAACCATTTACTGCGTCTGAATCACAAATTTTACTTCTGTAATTTGAATCAGTTACCATGACTGCTTTAATTCAGCTCTGCTCACCTGATAGAGAGAGAGACAGACAAATCCTACTTATCATCTGTCTCTATAGCTCATTCTTATACAGACATGTTTTTAGAAAGTTCATACTGAAATGTAAAGAATGAGTCTGTGTCTCCAATTGTATGAATGATTCCCAAGACTTGATTCACACTAGATTATTTTATATTTAGAGTTGTATGTTTGTATTCAGTCTAACACTCCCTTACAAACACACACAGATGCTGAACTGCTGCATCGAACGCAAGAAAGCAAGAGATGATGGGAAGAAGACCGAAGGGGCCACAGAAAGGAAGCGAGCGGGGCCTGAGGTCGTCGGGCCGCCGGTCGGATCTGTGGAAGTTTCACCCGGAAAGTCATGGGACTCGTGGAGCGACAGCGAGGATGAGTTCTTTGAGTGCCTGAGCGACACGGACGAGATGAAAGAGGAGACTGAGAAAACCCCCAATAAGAGTAAAGCAGAGGGACGTTTACAGCCACACGGAAAACTGACGCTGATGAACTCACACGAGCCTCTTTACATCCCCATCACACAGGTCAGTAGACCTCAGTCCATTAACCTCTATCAGTACTGTATGAGTACTCATCTGTTTTCTCTTGTGTATTAGTGCTAAGCATGACAGTGTGGCACCATTACTTTATTTATTTGACCACCAGCTGTTGTCGTGCTAAAGACTTCATGTTATGTAGGAAAGAGATTGTGTTCAGGTGGCCTTTCTGTGTGGGGTTCTCGCTGTGTCTGCGTGGGTACTCCCACAGTCCAAAACATAAAAGTTAGGTGAAATGTCAAACTTGCCTTTCCCCAACGTGTGTATAGATCAACTTGTTTATAACTGGTTCTAGTAATGAATATAGTGTTAAGAATAAATAAATAAATACATCTGAGTGAAAGTGATGTGATGTGCTATGGTAGTGCATACTCAAAATGTGACCTCTGCATTTAACCCATCTCACACACTCACACACACGCACACACACACACACACACACACACACACACACACACAGGCACACCCAAGCAGTGAGCAGATCTCAAACCAGCAACCCTCGGATTACAAGCCCGACTCTTTAACCATTAGTCTATAACTGACCCATCTGATCTGCTCTTTTGAGTTGATATGGTTTCATGTCCCCACACTCAGAACACAGTCAACTCGTGTGTTATGTGCTGAATTTCTTATTTTCCAGCTGCAATTTAAAAACAAATGACTTTAATATGAATTGTAAGATTGATCGGTACAGTAACAATACTGCACAGAACTGTACTCTTATTAGAATTTTTTCCTGTCTTCTGTGCCACAAGACTATCTGTGAATTTAAGGTATTAACTCGTGGTCATAATTAAAAACACTCAAACAGGATCTTGTTGAATGTTTTGTCGGTTTGTTGTTAACATGTGGCTCTCCTCCCACATTAACACGATATAGGGGACGATATAGTTTATTATAAATGCCTGTGCAATGTGTTCAGGTTACTAGCTGTACTTTAAACTTGACAATTGACTAACAACTCACTTTAAAAAGCACCTATTGTCCGATTCACGACTTTACATAAGAACTTTTACGTAAGTGTGTATTAGTTCATGTTAAAAATATGCAAAAGGTACCAACTCCAAAATAAACAATGATTCGATTTATCGTCTCCAACGTCAATCTCTTTTCTTGGACTACAACAAACACACAGATTGTAGGCAACCGTTTACTTCCTGACATGATCATAATTCCTCCTGCTTCTGACTCACAGCCTGTAAATTAACTCCTGTTAGCATTGCATTGTGATCGAATATTTCAAACATGGTAAGGAGCGTCACATTTTTGGCCGACATCAGAGGTATTCAGGCCAATCACTACATACAGATTAGCTGACCAATCAGGGACACGGCACTTTTCAAATTTTTGCGTTTCAGGAAGAGAGTGAAATTATAAGCATTTATAATAGTTATTAATTATAAGACATTATCAGATATACAGACATCTGTGATGGAGACACGTGCTGACGGCACATCAGTAAAATCACGTCACTGACCCTCTTCAGTTATTCATGGTTTAGAGCTGTGAGCTGGAGATCTGCTGTTTTACTTTTTCACATGCAGGTGTTGAAGACACAGTAAGACCCAAGAGGAGAACATCTACCTGCCTGTTTGAATGTTTGTGAATTGTTCTGTGCCAATGTGTTATTTATACTTCTTTATCACCTTTACAATCCTCACATGACTTGTGTGTGTGTCCGTGTGTGTGTGTGTGTGTGTGTGTGTGTGTGTGTGTGTGTGTGTGTGCATGTATGTAAGTGTGTGTGTGTGTGTATGATGGAGACCCACAGCTCAATGGCATACTGTCTGTGCTGTGGACTCAGTGTGTTGTTGTTTTTCTATATAAACCCTGCACACTTCATTATTAATGGCTCATGTGATGCTCCTTACTTGACATCCTCTCTAATTTTATTGAACCGTTCTCAGAGAATTGCCCATTATTCCCTAAATGTGTCAGCTCACATAGTTTCCAGTAATCCACTTGCCCTTTGACAGTCAGATTAGCAGCTAATAAAATCCATTGTTTGAACCTAAATGCGATGATATGGAGGGAGCATTTGTAATGGTGTATACTTTTGTTTAAATGAGCTCAACTTTCTAAAGTATTTGTTAATCATTGAAGTTTTTACCCAGGATGAGAAGAACACGGACACCTCTATGTTCCACTAATGTGTGTTCTTGTGTTTGTGTCACTCAGGAGCCTGCACCAATGACTGAAGACCTGCTGGAGGAGCAGTCAGAGGTCCTGGCCAAACTGGGTACATCAGCTGAAGGGGCTCAGCTCCGGGCTCGCATGCAGAGCGCCTGTCTGCTCTCAGACATGGAGTCCTTTAAGGTGAGATTGCTAAAGACTAAAACATGCATTTTGTTTTCAGATGGTTTTTGAGTCTTGGGAACAGATTGACGAAGCCCATGACAGACATGTGTTGAACCTGCTAGTGTAGCTTTTCATGTGGTCATTATCTAAGATTAGACAATGCTTTACTTAGCAACACCCTAGCAACCATTCAGTCCACCTTAGCTGCGCCACAGCAACCACCCCAGTAATCACCCAGCAACTGTTTTGTGCAGACAAGAATTTCTCACCTTTTCTTTAGAGCACATGTAAAAATGTTGCTTTTAAAAAGTTACATATAAAATAAAAGAGTCAATGAATTAACACAGTTTAACTCAATTAAAACTGTAAAGCTGTATTTAATTGAAATTATTACATTATGTTTCTTGTTTAAATAGCTGTTAAAAAATAATTGTTATTAGGCAAATTCTTTACTACAGTATTTTTTTATTTTTTTATGCATTTGGCAGAAGCTTTAATCCAAACGGTCTTACAGTGCATTTCAATCTATAAAGTACTTGTGTCATGACCTCTATCTGCTCTATCAATGAGCTATACATGAACACTT
Organism: Paramisgurnus dabryanus; assembly: GCF_030506205.2. Lineage (NCBI taxonomy): Eukaryota > Metazoa > Chordata > Actinopteri > Cypriniformes > Cobitidae > Paramisgurnus > Paramisgurnus dabryanus. The sequence goes on from NC_133351.1 coordinate 373,984, forward strand.
ATTATGGTGCACTGCCTCATATACTTTATCTCCAGCTATTTAAATCAGTTTTAGTTCCCTATAGGATTCTTTTCCAATCCACAGCGAAATGAAAGCCGTTTGCTGGCTAGATGTAAGAATCTTCATTCATTTCATAAGCGTCTAATCCCCTTCTTTCAAGGTAGCGGCGAGTTATCTCACGGTGTTGTGTCGTGAACAAACCATTAGAGACGTTAAAGAACCGAGTATCGCTGGGAATCTGAGACGTCCGTAAACACAGCACGCATACCTTCATTTCCAACATTGTGTTTGCTGGCTATGAAGCGAGATGCTCGTTTTTGTACACCAGGGGGCAAGAGCGATGTGGTAGGGTGACATTTTGGGTCTGTTTTGTCTTGCTATAGCTTGTTCAACTGTCCTACAAAATGCTCTGATTTCTTAAGCAGACAGACCATCTCTTCTTATTGCAGTGGCAGACTGCTGCGAGCGCACCCATCGCAGTAAATGGCCCCGTTAGCTGAAGATGGCCTCTAAATTTAGCAGCAGTGCTGTATCTAATTGTGCTTAGCCAAGCATCATTTGGCATTTTGGCTTTAATTACCATCTCTCTCTGGGTGGAGAAGAGAGAGATATGAATATGATGAATGGGGCGTCTCGTAGCGATGACGGCACGCTCGCGCCCCATCGTCCCTCTGTGCCGCTCCGTGGATCACCGTTCCTGCTGCATCTCTTTTGATCCGTAGCTGTAATGGATCGACACTTAAGAGCTGAACCAAGTGGAGAGTATCCTCCAAAAAAAAACCTTATACATTTTTGTTCAGGCAGCTTATTATGACGTACAGGTACATTATAGGGTGAATGGCCCTCTAGCGGCCAGCAGCTGTGCTTATGTTTTAAGATTGTTTGCCTTGTGTGTCATATTGGATGCATTTAATGTTCTGCATTTGTAAAATTAGAAATGCTTTCATCAACATTCATAATTTGGAGCATCTAACCCCACCCTAAACTCAACCACTTCTTAACCAGTTACTGAAAGATGAGAATGACCAGCCACTAACAATAACCGCTCTTCAAATGCTCTTTGTGTGCGTGCGTGCGTGCGTGCGTGTGCGTGTGCGCGTGCGTGTGTGTGTGCGCGTGCGTGTGTGTGTGCATGTGCGCGTGCGTGTGCGTGTGTGTGTGCATGTGCGTGCGTGCGTGTGTGTGCGTGTGTTCATTTATTCATTCAATATAATTGTATTTATAGCACTTAATATAAACATAATTGCTTATTATTTTAAAGCAGCTTTACATTAATAAAAAGAAAACACCAAAAAATTGGCAAAGTACAGCGGCTAAGATTAAACCGTTCTATCAAACAGAGTATTAATGTAATGTATAGAAGAGAGCTCTATGTTAAGCTAATGTCAGCTGACTCCTCAGGGGTTGAAAAAACTAAGGGGGTTGAAAAAAAAAATATACAAGATAATATAAAGTATATGAGTTTAGGGTGGGGTTCTACAATTTTATGGGAAAGTAAGAAATGAAAATGAAATTGAAAGTGAATTCCCAAGTTTAACTAACAAAATATCCTACAGGTCAGGATAATGTCAGGGTGGCTGTCTGCCAGTTGAGGCTCAGTAGAAATTGGTTGATGCAGCAGGATGATGACCCTAATCATTGAAGTAAATCCACCACAGATTGGTTTAAGAATGAACAAAATTTGCCACTTTGAGTTACCTAGTCAAAGCCCAGACCTTAACCTCATAGAGATAACCTCAAGAGAGCGGTTTACACCAGACATCCTACAAATGTTTCTGAGTTGAAGCGGTTTTGTAAAGGGAAGTGGGTAACGATGTGCCGGTCTGATTCAGATCTACTGAAAGCGCTTGCTTAAAGTTATTGCTGCCAATTGCTGCCATTTTCCTCCAGCACTGTGAATGTTTAATGGGTGTTTTAAAAAAAGACACAAACTAGAATTATTTGTGTGTTGTCAGCTTATATTTAGTAAATGAAACCGATAGCAGTCAGTGGTTGCTGGTCAGACATCGACTGAGCATCACGATGTGAAGGAAGGTCCGTAGATCAGTGGTGTGAAGAGTTTCACGGCAGCAGGAACTGTGTCTGTTAGTCTCATTGATCGGCCTTTTCATTAACCAATCAAACTGCAGGATTAGGATTAGGCGACTGTTTTTTTAACATGTATCCTGATGGATATATAGAGCTATTTGCAGCTACTCGCTCTGTCCACTTCTGTCACGTTTAGTAGAATCTCACAGCAGGGGCTTAGTTATGAATTACAATACCAACAGCTGAAAGGGTTTAAACGGTTATAATGTGACTGCCTACATGTGTGAATGCTCATGATTCATGTGTTTACGGTCGTGTATAGATGTCGATCAGGGGTCTCAACCCTACTCCTGGTGAGCTACTGTCCTGAAGATTTTAGCTCATTAAGGTGTTTGATAATTACAGACAGATGTGTAGGAGCTGAAGTCTGAAGGACAAAACCTCACCAGGTTTGGAGGGGTTGGAGTCACCTTTTCTGAAATGTCAGTACAGACGAAAATTGTTAAGGTAGGGTTAGTCAAGTCTATAGCACAAACAGTGTGAGATGAATTTAACAATCATGGTTCAGCATGAGCATAATAGACTCATTTTCTAGTGATTCAGTGTTTGTTTATGTTAGCTCAGGTCTCGCTATCCTTTGAAAATGAACAATAAGATGTGTGTTAAGTGATTTTGAAGATTGTGCTGCGGTCAGTAGGATCAATATGAGGAATTAAGATGTGTTTAAAGGAGAGACGGTGTCTCACGTACTGTAAGTAAAAGTCACATCATTGTCTTTCAGTACACAGAGCGACTGATGTAAAGGTGTCTCAGGGCGCACTCACATTATCCAAACCAAACCAAACCATGCCCCAGCGCCTAAGCCCAAGTGAACCGCGCTCCGGCCCACCTCTGCAACCCGGCCGCGGCGCGATTAAACAATCCGCGCCCGGGCACGGAACAGAGCGATCACACTAGTCAAACAAACCAGGCTTTGGGGGTCAAACGCGCCCGAGCGCGGTTTGGTTTGGATAGTGTGAGTGCGCCCTCACAGCTCATTTATGTCTCACTGCTGGAGAATCAAGTGTCAGATCAGATTAATACGTTTTACATAAACAAATACAACTCTCATGCATGGGCGTCAGAAACATTATATGTGGGTGGGCCAAGACCCAAATCCTTTTTAGACCAATGATATTGGACCCACTCACTTTAGTGTCTTTATTTCTGTGCATGTGACTGTTCATCTGTCAGAGCGTCGTCAGTCAAAACCATTACAATATATCAGGGATGGGCAACTTTGGTCCTGGAGGGCCGGTGTCCAGTTTAGCTTCAACTTGCCTCAGCACACCTGCCTAAAAGTTTCTAGTATTCCTAGTAAGACCTTAATTGGCTGCTTCAGGTGTGTTTATTTATGGTTGGAGCTAAACTCTGCAGGACCGAAGTTGCCCGTCCCTGCAATAGAGGAAAGCCCTAATAAATTAAACTCTGTTCCACCATTTAGCTACAACCTTGACTACCACGCTGCTGCTTTCTCAAATCCATTCAACTTGGATCATTTACAGTCCATATAAATTAAACTCCATTTCGTGTTTTCACTACTTTCCCCAACTGTACTCCCAGCCATATGCCCTCATTATTATTCTTTCCTTATCTTTACATTCTCTGTAAAAAAAAAAAACTCTTGTCTCTGTATAGTGTGTTAGGGTTTGGACAAAAGCCTCTGCTAAATGACTAAATGTAAATATCTTTCTCTGGTTTTGTAATCATAAAAGATTTATTAATTTCTTAAAAAACAGGCTTACATTTCTATAAAGAAAATACTTTTTTTAATTTTTGAACTTGGGAAAACTAATGACCCATGACTTTCTTGCAGGAGATTTACCACACAAGTCTGACCAGAAGTGTTTTGTGTGTTTCTACAGGCAGCGAACCCATGCTGCTCTCTGCAAGATTTTGTGCGCTGGTATTCCCCAAGAGATTACGTGGAAGAGGAAGTGACCGATGAGGCAGGCCGGACGATCGTTCGGGGCGACCTGAGCGCCCGCATGAAGATCCCGGGTAACATGTGGGAGGAGGCGTGGGAAACGGCGAAGGCCACGCCGGCACGACGACAGAAGAGGCTGTTTGACGACACCAAAGAGGCTGAAAAGGTAAGAACCTGAAGCCCGGCCACAGGCACGCTTGCTCCAGCATCATGAGTTAGGCTTTGTGTGGTTAGGGTTTGAAGCGGTTCAAGATCTTGAAGCAACATTTTGCTTAAAATAAAAATGATGAGTAAGTAAATGACAGTTATACATTTTTTATCCTTTGCATCATGTGAAAGCCGTTTATTGATACGATGTTCAGATTACAGACAAAAGAGGAGAAACACCAGCTGTGTGTGAAGAGTCACGTGATACGAGATGTTCCTGTAAAGCTGTGGTCACACTAGACTTATTAATTTGGCTTCATCCATTTGTGCTTTTGAGTAGAGAGAAAGATCACAGTGACATGTAGGAATTGTACTGGTCACAACCAGGGATCTAAATTAACTTTTTTGATCACCAGCCAATGTGAAGAATTTCCACTAGCCAAGTTTCTGGTGAAAATAGAGAAATTATGAGTGACACTGAATGCATTTGATAATTTTATTAACATTGTTGGCATGAAGAACATAAAATGTAAGAAAGGGACAGCACTCACAGTTGCAGGAAAGCATCTTTTGCAGCGATTTTTGTGTGAGCATATCAGTGAACACCCCTGACCACTCGGTGAGTTTCACGTCTTTGTAAACGAAAGTTTAATGCATTTTAGGAAGGATTGTTCCAGTGCACCATTAAACCCATTGTAGAGGTCTGAGCTGAAACACAAACACGCGAAAATTCTCAGGGCAGCCGAAAATGTCAAAATTTCAGTCAAAACCATTCTATTTGACCATAAACAATCTGAAAACAGGGCTTTAAGTCTAAAATACCGAACTTGTCCTTTAATAAAGGCAAAGGTCTGTGTTTATGTCCTTGTTTCCATAAAGTGTGTGTCTGTGTTTAGGTGCTACACTATCTTGTGGTGCAGAAACCGGCTGATCTGATGAGACATCTGCTGCCCTGTGTCCTACATGCTTCTTTTCTTAAAATAAAGGATGAAGGTTTGTGTAAAACACGTACACGACACGGCACCTCTGAACAATCAGTGATGTAAAAATGCCGTATATAAAATAATCATTCTTTCAGAGTCGACCGAGGACATCCCGTCTGTGCGTAAAACCATCCAGCAGGTGACGGCGCAAGCCAGCAAACTTCTGCACCAGCCGAGTCCTGACATCAAGAAACTGGAGGTGAGGGTCTACTCAACCCTAATCATTACATACTAGTCTCTTTACTTTTATTACTACTCAATTTGTTGCTGTGAATAATAAAAGATTAGTTCTTCAGTTGAATATAGACGGTTTCAGCAGTAACAACATAAACAAACGGCTTTCGTGGTCAACACGTAACTTCCGGTAAACTCAGAAAGTTCAGAATAAATAACAACAAAGTACTTTTAAAGTAGTTTATTTATATAACAAGCTAAATAAACAACAAGTAGATTACCTAGGAAAACAAAATATTTGTTATTTTCTACGAGGTATTTGTTTTAAGAGTTGAGTTTAGCAACTAGTCAGACTATTAAACAAACAGAAACCCGAAGTTAAGTTCCGACCAGACGCGTAATCGCATCACCGCACGTGCGTCCGATGAAACGTCTATAAAAAATTTCTAAAGCCACAGGGAGTTTGCAGGTTTTATTTCTTGTAGAGTTTTTGTGATTTTTCTTGTGAAAATAGTGTTTACACCTGTGGTGATGTGTTATCAGGATGTTATTAATCAGATGATGTCGCTGGAGGCCGTCATCGCTCGTGCTCGCTCACTCAAGGCAAAGTTTGGCGTCGCCGGCCCAGAGAAAGACGACTGTGAGGAACTGGAGAGGTAAAGATTTACACTCAAACCTCGCTTGACATGAAAACGGCTCATGTACTTTTATTTTCTCCGTCCCCTGCTGTTCACTTACAAGTTTGTACCTAAAAAGTTTCTGGTGTTTTAGTTAGTCATGAGCAATTTTCTTCTTTTATGTGACTTCTGTGTAATCACTCTCTACTTTAAAGGTCTTCTCCTTCAATAATGTCCTCAGTGTGAATCTTCATCGCATTGAAACAGATTGGTAAACGATTTAAATCTGAAGTGTGCTGCTCAAACTGTTGAGAAAACATCAGACATTATAATGCATATATATATCAGTAATGATGTACAGTATAAACAGGTTGTTTCTGTGGAGTTTAGCGTTTGTGTTTGTTTCGTGGAGTGTGGCACAAATCTAACGTCCTGCTGTTCATAGGCATCATTCATCTGTTGAACTTAAATGGATCTTCTTTTTAAAGTGCCGCCCCAGTGGAGGAGAGGGGAGGTGCTGAACAGAGTTTGGTTGACAGGGGCACGAGGGCATGTCAGGAAATTCTCCTGATACTCGTTAGTTCCCACGGGCCACAGCAGGCCGGTCAGGAGAGACACAATAGCTTCATTAAGACGAGACCTCGAGCTACCCGCAGGAAGAGTGTGTGTCTGTGTGTGTGTGTCTGTGCGTGTGTGTGTGTGTCTGTGCGTGTGTGTGTTTGCATGAGCAAACTTCATTTGTTTTTTTCTGTATGTTTGTCTCAGGTTTGTGAGCTGTCTGTTAGAGGAACCAGAGGTGTCTGTTATTGGTGCAGGTCGAGGTCCCGCTGGCAATATCATCCATAAGCTTTTCGTCGGCTCTCAGCGGGTAAACACGCATCACACACGCATCACACACGCATCACACACACTCTCTGTCCCACAGTGCTGCTGGATTTGTAGCTGCCACGTTGCCGTCTGTTTTTAAATGTAACGTGTGAAAACTCCCAGCATCCCTCTGATGCAGTACTGATGTCTCTGTGAATATACTGTAGATCCTTCAGCAATCTCAGACGAGTGCAATGACATCTCATACGGCTTTAACAGCATGAAGATTGTCTTTTAATATAAATTACAGATCAGCTCAAGCTGCTATACAGGAGCTTGTTTTTGCTCTTTGTCATAATGAAGTAATGAATGAGATCCAGCAGATGTCTCGCTTTGATTTAATAGAAGAATGTGACAGAGAGGTAATTAAACACGCTGGTCCAGAGATTTCTGTCAAATCTGTGAATGTGTTTTGAATCACCTATGAATGTTTCCTCAGCCTCCATAATCAAGATGGGATTTTTATTCTCAAGGTTTTGGTCTTTCTTTTATGCTGAGCTTTTTCAAAACGCTATCCCAGGTGGATCAGTTTTTATATTTTCTTATAGTATGAAAGCGATGGCCTATTAGTGTAGTCATGTGATGAAGACTGATAAAAAGATTGATCTAAATCTACTCACACAGATTAGTGTCGACTTTTATTACTGTGATATTAAAACTGTACACACCTGAACTGTGAAACATCATCACTACACTGATCTTGACGCTATGTTTCTTTACATTACAATCATATTTACTTGACACCGTTTACACCTGATTTTATGATCTTCAAATAAATCCCACTACCATCTAGCCATCTAAGTTGATCTTATTACAGTATATGTACAGTGGGATCACGTCTCTATAAGGCCACTTCACACTGGTCAGACAGACTCTGTTGGAGTCTGTCTGACCAATGTGAAACCCCTGTTGGCAGTTGTTGGATCAAAGTAAATGAGACTTTAGAATGTGGTTGTCTGTTGGTGTCTGTTGGAGTTGGTAGTTGTCTGACCAGTGTGAACTGGCCTATACACAGCCATGAGTTATAAACAAAATCTTCCTCTAAACAGAATTAAAAAAGACTGAATGCTTTAAAAAATAGGCTTCATTTTCTTTTTGCAAAATATAATAATTTCAGCTGTTAGGAAATGACATTTCAGTCTATTTAGAAACAGCTTTTAAAATACATTAGATCATTACAAAAGTTTTCTTTCTGTTCTGTTTTACAGTATATTTACATGTCATATACTGTATCTTACTGTTTATAAATATTAGTCATTTTCATTTCTGATATCATTCACAGGATGCACTTGTGCTTAATGTTTAAATTGTCATTCTCAGTTATTTACAGTTAAGCAGGCTGAAAATATGATATGAGTGTAAAAATGTCAGATTTAGCAGCTTGTTTGCTCAGACGTTCATGAGATGCGCTCAGAAATAAGTGTAGCTCACACAAGTTTATATAAAGTGAGAAGAATTTGTTGCCTGGATTTGCCCACCACCATCCGTCTGCGCTACGAGCACTAAATTATAGCCTGTGTGTTGCCAGGCTGCAAATAGCAAGGCAATAATTATCCCAAGCATCCCCATGTAAATCAGGGCTTTCAATGAGGTGAGCTTTCCAGGAGAAAAGACACAGACAGACAGACAGACAGACAGACAGCGCCGGTGATGAGACAGGAGAGAGACGTGTGCTGTGACTCTGTTTTACTGATTTCACTGTGTTTTTATCCTGAAACCAATAAAAATCCAAATCATTGTTTCTTTATCCGATTGCTTGCCAACTTTTATTTGTCTCTTTTAGGAATGACAGAGATCGTGTTGAGTGCATATCCGGCTCTCATTTTTTTGCATGTGTATAAAAGCGCGTCAAGATTATTTTAGGACCCTTTTAGGCTTTTTTTAATAAATCAGTGCAAGCATCTACTGCCCCCAAACAGATCTCTTTTCTGTAATGTGACTTCTGCTTTGATTTCTCAATGGATTGTTTTACTGTAATTCTTTTGATTAGATTTAAATATATTTGATGTATATGAGGATATAAGGAGTTTTGATGTGAGCCACAATCTCAACATTTTTCAAATCTTCTGATTTAGTTTTGTGTTTTATTTTGTTTGTTTGTTCTTCTCTCCTTCTGCCTGTCTGTCGTTCTTGTGAAGTTGGCTGACTGCAGTGATGAGGTAAAACACATTGACAACAGTTTGTCCAGATCAACACGTTTACTCTTCACAGGGTTCATCTCAGTGCTGTGCAGATCTCGCTCGACGACCACCGCTTTATTTCATGAACATAACACTGCATCTTACAAGTGTTTTCTGCGGAGGGTGCTGTTGTACATACAGTACTGTAGCGTTCAGGCTTTTAGTTTGCAATTGTAAAATGTAGTCAGATATATTTCCAACAAATAAGCTGATTTGTTACCTTTTTACCTCTTAAGTGTCCTGATGATAAAGTCTACACAGTTGATTGATGATTTGTTGATGTGTGTGATGATGACTGTAGATGATGTACTCATGTGTGCAGGCCGCCCTGTTGTCTCCAATGGAAGAGGAAACTGCTGGAGTTACAGATGACAAAAAAGCCGTTGTGGATTTTCCAGCCCCTGCCGGACGGGAAATTCTGCTCCGCACCTGCGTGCCGCGGCCCGCCCCGTATTCCAAAGCCCTGCCGCAGCGGCTCTTCTGCGTGCTCACGCGGGAGGAGTTTCGGCTCGCCGGGGCCTTTTCCTCCGACACCTCTTTTTTCTAAACTCATTTGATCGTCTGTTGTTGCTGAACGCTTTTAACTTGGTTAGTTAATTTAGTGACGTGGGACACGAGTTAAAATAAGAAGTAAACTTTTCCAGAGTGGTGATGCAGACGCTTCTGGTATTGTTTGCAGAGGGTGAGGGTTGTCATCACCTCTGGTTAGATGTTAAAATGGTTTATTTGTGGTATCACACATGCTTACAATAATAATAATAATAACTTCCCCACTGTGTGCTTGATGGGATATTCTGAGCAGGACTTTTACAATTCATTTACAAAGCTTTGCCTTAGGAAAACAACACACCAGCCCGTGTGTTTAATGACAGTATAAGTATAACAACACCCACAGACACACATATTATCATTCATTCATTTATCCATTAAATAAAAAGAAAAACCACTGAAGAAGTGAGTGACATCCGTTCAGTGTCAGTCTATCATTCAGAAATGTCATCACGTGAGCTTTATGGGCCAGATATCCAGACATGTCTGTCCACCTGTGATGAGATTCTGATGATTTTGTCAGCGATCGACAACAAACTTTGTGTAATGTCACGGGAATGAAAACAATAAACTCTCTGAGCATAAACTTGTCTCATGTTTTCATGTTTGCCTCATTAACGCCTTGTGCCGCTCGCAGTGTTTTAATTGCACTGAAGTCATTGAAACGAACGCTGACGTTAATACATGCAACATTACTTTCAGTATTTATATTTAAAATCAAGTTAGTGCTTCACAAGCGATTATGCAAGAACATTATTGAACAGTTAAAGGTCTATTTAGTTTTTGCTTAAGGATCTTATAAATAACTCTCTAAATGTCAAGAGTAATGGCATCTTTTTCTGTCACAAGGCCCCCAAAAACTTTATTTTTACCACATTTAGTTGAGTGCCGGTCGCGTTTTTCCCTCTACAGTCGCAATGGAGAGACAGCTTGAGATATGATTGGCTTGGCACAATGCATTTCACAGCTTGAACGCTGTCTGCTGGCACGTTGCCGTACACAGAGATTTGCTTCTAACACTCAGTGCGGCGCTTATTGCTTGTTGCCATGACGACATCCAGCACCTCCTCCATCTTCAACCTTTCCCGCTTCCCGCTTTTTTCTTGGTCTTTTTCATTTCGCATTGGCACACACATGCGTGTTTAAGAGCGTCGTGGGCGGCGGGCCGTACGCACACCCACCGGTCTCTTCGGGAGGATGGACGGGTTTTTTCTCAAACGTCTGTGGAGGATGGAGGTCTTGTTGTTTCGAATTCCCTTTCTAAGGGCCGAACCGCGTCCAAAAACACAGAGCTGGTGATGCGGTACGTTAAATAAAAAGAGCTTCAGAAACTTTGCATGCTAGCCAAACAATGTTACCATAACTTTGGAGCAGTGGAGATTTGCGAACCAATTTTTCACAAAGTTTTTGCTCTACTTTAGGACTGCATCCCCGCTCAGCCTCGTCTCTCTCACCCTAAGCCCCGTGAGCCGCACAGACTCTCATAAATCAACTCTCTCTTCTCGTGGCTCTTATGAAAAACCGCGATCAGGGAAAGACAGATGCAGGCCGGGTGACGGATAGTGCAGTGATTAACTTTGTGCTTTTACCTGGACGGATGGTCAAAGATAGTCGAGATTGAGATGAGGCTTGATGTTTGAGTCAAAGCTGCATAAAAACAAGAAAAGGTTTTAAATTCTCAATGTCTAAAGGTTTGTTGGTTGGTGTTTTAGACGAGCATCTGAGCTTCTTTTTTAAAATAACATTGCTTTTACTTTAGTGTTGATTTGAACAGGTCACTTATGGTGTCCTCGCCTTGCAAACGACTCGAGTTTTCAGTTTTCTGGGGGCAGTCGTGATAAGAGAAGCAGGCTTGTAAGTCGCTGGAATCATCTCTGGAATAAGCTGCTTTCTTGTGATTGTTTGACAGTTCACAGATCCAAGCGTGTTTCTGCTGTAACTGTTAACACTAGCTGTAATTAAAATCAGATACCTTCATATGATTATAGGGATATCATAACTTGCTTGGTCAGTATTGTAAAGCAAATGTTAGGTCAGCACTGACCACAGTGTAAATCTGTTTCTGTGTGTGGGAAGTGCTATATAAAATAATCTAAATCTGCTTTTGTGCCTCAAATACAGACTCCCACATGCAATCGATTGCGTAAGCTTCTGTTTCAAAATCTTTTTCAAAGCACAAACTCTTAGGGAACGATCCGCTTGTGCACACAAACATTTGGTCATAAATGACTAGTAGCAGAATTTTGACCTAATTTTGAGCATCACACGGCCCATGATGGTGGCATCACTCTTAAATGAATTCGCAGTAGCCTCTTTCTGTGAGAGCCAGACGTACAGATTAGTGTCAGGATTAAATGATTTCTGAATAAGAGCAGATAGGAGTGTGTAGGTGGTGCTCGGTTCAGCTATAACACCTTAAGCGAATTAGAGACCTTGTATTGCGAGCAGCTTATATTTTCCATTATACAAGACAAGAAATAGCATTACACGCCCGATCCCATCCGAGAGTTTTTCATGACAGGCTGCCCTTGATGGGCTCTGTGCGATGTACAGGTTTTCTTCTATCCGTCTGTCTGTAGCAGAATTAAGAGCAGGCGTGGGCTTGTTGATTAATTGATGGTCATGGGACATGGACGATCTTTTGGAATCTGACTCCTAAGTGCTGGCGCTTTTGTTTTTCAGTTCATTTTGAATATGCGCTCTTTATTGGCTTACAAGAGAAATGTTTTACATGAAGAAACTGTGATAGAAAGAAAGAGGGAGACAGGATGTTTTTTTTTACTTTAGTGCTGTAGTTCTTACTGTATGCTGCTTTGCTAAAGTTTTATCTCTGTTGTCCTCACCCAACCCCTACACACACTTGGAGATACATATGCCATGAGCTTGCCTAATATGCTTTCAGATGAAACCATCATCATGCGGTTGAGTGAAGACTGTGTGATATGAGATTGACACTGGTGTGCAACTTCCCACACCGCTACCAGAAAAACAAAAGTGCTTCAGTGTCCCGAGCCACCCATTCACACAGTCACACGGCTAGGGAGGGGAAGGGTTTGCGCGAGTGTAAATGTTGGCATTTCAAATCGGTTTCATGACCCGGTGGGCCAATTCACCTCTTTAGACACGGACACCCCAGGAGAAATGGAGCTGCAGATATTGATCTTGCTTTTGGGTTCCAAAGCTAGTAATTAGTTGGACTTTTCGCTGGAACACAGAAAGGCCACCAAAGACCAAGTGCTTCCGAATGTGAATGATTTTTTTGTCCCTCACGTGCATTTGTCCTACCTGCCTGAGCATAAACCCGGCATGTTCCACAGTGGTTTACATGGCGACAATGTTGACAGCCCACAATCTCTAATGCACAGTCCTAATCATGGTCTGTACGATAGTGTTTATGAGCCCAGCTTTTCCACTGAGATAGAAGGGTTTGCCAACCATTGATTTCTGAGATGATTTATTTGGGGAGCTCTGCAGCAAAATGGCAAACAGAGGCAGTCCTCAGCACTTAATAGTGCTTCTAAAGAACCCACTTTGCCTTTAAAAAGTGTCAAGGCCAATCTTATATCCCATTAGATCATGTTTGCCTTAACCCGCTTCCTGCACCCCACCAACACTTCAAAACAGTATTTTGTATATGTGTGTGTGTGTGTATATATATATATATATATATATATATATATATATATATATATATATATATATATATATATATATATATATATATAAAACTTCAAATCAGTATTTTGTGTGTGTGTATACATTCAAACACACACACACACACACACACACACACACACTCATAGGACAGTTAGCCGTGTAATAAGCAAGATAGTGTACATTCAGCGGATTGTTATTGCAGAACAAATCCCAACAGGGTGATCAGGACTCTAAGTTTATAAGACTTACACTATCCCTCACGTAGACTAAATTTATTAATTAATTTGAAGCGGCTAAATTGTAATCCAATTTAGTCTTATTACTGTTGAAAACCTCTTAAATATTAATGTAGGAGGCAGTTTTATGTTAAAGAAATGTGTTTAAAATAAGTAATAATACACTTGTACAAATTGTTTGTAGCTGAAGATGAGGATGTTAAGATTATTATAATGCGTGATCATCTACTGTTTACATTCTGTGGTTTTCTCAATATGAAATATGTTAATCAAACTTTTAATGTAAAAATTATTAACGGATTTTCAATTCCATTTTCAATTCCTCCTCTACACCAGTGGTCACCAATACTATTCCTGGAGACCTACTGTAATGCAAACAAGCCACTCTGCTCCCTCCTCTACGCGAACCCCCCGCTATGCTCCCTTCTCCACGCAAACGCCCAGCTCTGCTGCCTTGTACAAAAATGCCCTGATCTGCTCCCTCCTCCATGCGAACGCCCAGCTATGCTCCCTCCTATGCACGAATGCCCAGCTCTGCTCCCTTGTACAAAAATGCCCTGATCTGCTCCCTCCTCCATGCGAACGCCCAGCTCTGCTCCCTCCTATGCATGAATGCCCAGCTCTGCTCCCTTGTCCACACAAATGCCCAGCTCTGCTCCCTTGTCCACAAAAATGCCCTGATCTGCTCCCTGCTACACAAAACCACCCGCTATGCTCCCTTCTCCACGCAAACGCCCAGCTCTGCTCTCTTGTCCACAAAAAATGCCCTGATCTGCTCCCTCCTACACACACACCCCGCTATGCTCCCTCCTCCATGCGAACGTCCAGCTCTGCTCCCTCCTACACACGAATGCCCTGATATGCTCCTTTCTTCACGCAAACCCCCCGCTCTGCTTCCTTCTGCACACGAATGCCCAGCTCTGCTCCCTTGTCCACACAAACGCCTTGATCTGCTCCCTCCTCTCTACGCGAATGCCCAGCTCTGCTCCCTTCTCCATGCGAACGCCCAGCTCTGCTCCCTTCTCCACGCGAACGCCAAGATCTGCTCCCTTCTCCACACGAACACCCTGATCTGCTCCCAGCTCTGCTCCCTCCTACACACGAATGCCCTGATCTGCTCCTTTCCTCCCTCAAACCCCCTGCTCCACTTCCTTTTCCACGCAAACGCCCTGATCTGCTCCCAGCTCTGCTCCCTCCTACACACGAATGCCCTGATTCACTCCTTTCCTCACACGAACCCCTCGCTCTGCTTCCTCCTCTACGCGAATGCCCAGCTCTGCTCCCTTCTCCACGCGAACGCCAAGCTCTGCTCCCTTCTCCACACGAACACCCTGATCTGCTCCCAGCTCTGCTCCCTCCTACACACGAACGCCCTGATCTGCTCCCAGCTCTGCTCCCTCCTACACACGAATTCCCTGATTCACTCCTTTCCTGACACGAACCCCCCGCTCTGCTCCCTTGTCCATGTGAACCCCCCGCTCTACTCCCTTGTCTATGTGAACACCCAGCTCTGCTCCCTTGTCCAGATGTCACAAGGTGACGATCTTTTCGGGGCGGAACCAAAAGTTGGGAAAGTTTGGTTCCGCCCGGATGTTTCCGTCCAGACCGGAGAACAGAAACACCGGACATCCGGCCGCTTTGCGAAGGCTGTAATCAGCCGATTGTTTACAGCTGTGCATAGTTAAAGAGATCGCCGGGTAATTGGACAACTGGAGTACATGGAGGAGTATAAAAAGGGCAGCTAAATCACAGTTCGGGAGTTCGGGCACGAGAGGGGGATCGACGCGGGGAAAGCTCCTCTGCCTAGGGCAGGAACAGTACGAACGTACCTTTTGAAGAGCCCGCAGGCTCTGTTGATCCGGGCTGCGCTCGGAGCGCGCGGAGAGAAGACAGGAGCTGCCTGGGGCGAAAGAAAGGTGATACGTGGTGGAGAAAAGGAGCACCCCGAAGAGAGCATTGTGCTGACAAGTCGTAGTGTGTGCTGAGGAACGGAGCTGTGCTCGTTGCTAGACGTGGTGGCTGTCTATATTTCTCTCTCTCCATTTCTCTCTCTCTCGTTGAAGTCTGCGGTGGACCTGCTAGAGTAAAAAGGAAAATCCTATGGGTAAACGGAACTGTGATCTAACCAGCACTTTTGAAGGGGCAAAGCAGGAAGAAAATTGACTTTGTTGTACAACGTAAACAAAGGCTATCCGCTGTGAGTATACATTTTGGTGTGGAGCTACTTGCAGAAATTAACCTGTGAAATCGTTTTGGAAACCTCCAGCAGAAGGAGGGCGGCCCTACCCCTAAGACAGCGTGGTGGGCGAGCCGTTAGGAGCGTCAATCTAAGCAGCCACAGCACGAAACATTATTCTGGTCATATTTCCATCGCCCTTATCTCAGCCCAAGCGAAGTGGAGGACGCCGGGCGTTTTCCTTGTGTGTACACTTGTAGTGTGGTGAGTGAGACTTTGCAATTAATAAGCTTTTCACGTTGGAGTGGTGCTGTGTATTTGCTGTGGGTTGCTGTGTGTCTTGTCAGAAGAAGGCCCGCATCATCCATTCGTCTACTGGGCAGAGGACGGAGAGGCTAACGACCTCAGAATTTACCGCTATCACATGCAGTGTGCTGTTTTGGAGTGCGAAGGGACGCAGACCAAGAGCTGTCAGTGACTGTGAGTAGAATATTGGAAATATTCGTGGTGCAAACTTACCTGTGTCTGTCTTTGTCGCAGAGTCAGAGGCGAAAGGGTCCGCCGCCTGAGAAATACTCGAAGTCCAAGTAACAGTGTCTTTGTGTCCTAGTGGCCGCCTGTGGAGAGAAAGGAAAACGAGAGTGAACCATTGGAGAACAGACTGTGTAACGTGATACCTACCCAGAGAGCTGTAAACAGCAGAGCCGGCGAGAAGTATTCGAAGTCCAAGTAACAGTGTCTTTGTGTCCTAGTGGCCGCCTGTGGAGAGAAAGGAAAACGAGAGTGAATAATTGGAGAACAGACTGTGTAACGTGATACCTACCCAGAGAGCTGTAAGCAGCAGAGCCGGTGAGAAATACTCGAAGTCCAAGTAACAGTGTCTTTGTGTCCTAGTGGCCGCCTGTGGAGAGAAAGGAAAACGAGAGTGAACCATTGGAGAACAGACTGTGTAACGTGATACCTACCCAGAGAGCTGTAAACAGCAGAGCCGGCGAGAAGTATTCGAAGTCCAAGTAACAGTGTCTTTGTGTCCTAGTGGCCGCCTGTGGAGAGAAAGGAAAACGAGAGTGAACCATTGGAGAACAGACTGTGTAACGTGATACCTACCCAGAGAGCTGTAAACAGCAGAGCCGGCGAGAAGTATTCGAAGTCCAAGTAACAGTGTCTTTGTGTCCTAGTGGCCGCCTGTGGAGAGAAAGGAAAATGAGAATGAACATTAGGAGAATGGACTGTGTGAAGATACAGCTGGTGGTGGAGGAGAGCCCAGAGTGGCCATTATTTTAAGTTCCCCGTTTTCCCTTCCCTTTATATCTTTTTAAGTAAATTAAATAAAGTACCTTTTTAATATTATGCTTACCTTGTGTGTCTGGTCATTGGGGTGGCTTTGGGAATCTCCTCGAGGTGGAGAAAGGGGCGTGACCTTATTCACATCTGGGTCCACCCCTACCTGTGACAGATTTGGCGTAGTCGGCAGTCCACCTCGGGTTGAGACCAAGGTCCCCCAATGGCCTACCACATTTTTTTAAAGAAAAGCTCCCATCAACGCTCTATCAGTCCCCAAACAACGCGTTCTCGGGACGAGAACGGATTGGCGGGGGAGGATGTCACAAGGTGACGATCTTTTCGGGGCGGAACCAAAAGTTGGGAAAGTTTGGTTCCGCCCGGATGTTTCCGTCCAGACCGGAGAACAGAAACACCGGACATCCGGCCGCTTTGCGAAGGCTGTAATCAGCCGATTGTTTACAGCTGTGCATAGTTAAAGAGATCGCCGGGTAATTGGACAACTGGAGTACATGGAGGAGTATAAAAAGGGCAGCTAAATCACAGTTCGGGAGTTCGGGCACGAGAGGGGGATCGACGCGGGGAAAGCTCCTCTGCCTAGGGCAGGAACAGTACGAACGTACCTTTTGAAGAGCCCGCAGGCTCTGTTGATCCGGGCTGCGCTCGGAGCGCGCGGAGAGAAGACAGGAGCTGCCTGGGGCGAAAGAAAGGTGATACGTGGTGGAGAAAAGGAGCACCCCGAAGAGAGCATTGTGCTGACAAGTCGTAGTGTGTGCTGAGGAACGGAGCTGTGCTCGTTGCTAGACGTGGTGGCTGTCTATATTTCTCTCTCTCCATTTCTCTCTCTCTCGTTGAAGTCTGCGGTGGACCTGCTAGAGTAAAAAGGAAAATCCTATGGGTAAACAGAACTGTGATCTAACCAGCACTTTTGAAGGGGCAAAGCAGGAAGAAAATTGACTTTGTTGTACAACGTAAACAAAGGCTATCCGCTGTGAGTATACATTTTGGTGTGGAGCTACTTGCAGAAATTAACCTGTGAAATCGTTTTGGAAACCTCCAGCAGAAGGAGGGCGGCCCTACCCCTAAGACAGCGTGGTGGGCGAGCCGTTAGGAGCGTCAATCTAAGCAGCCACAGCACGAAACATTATTCTGGTCATATTTCCATCGCCCTTATCTCAGCCCAAGCGAAGTGGAGGACGCCGGGCGTTTTCCTTGTGTGTACACTTGTAGTGTGGTGAGTGAGACTTTGCAATTAATAAGCTTTTCACGTTGGAGTGGTGCTGTGTATTTGCTGTGGGTTGCTGTGTGTCTTGTCAGAAGAAGGCCCGCATCATCCATTCGTCTACTGGGCAGAGGACGGAGAGGCTAACGACCTCAGAATTTACCGCTATCACATGCAGTGTGCTGTTTTGGAGTGCGAAGGGACGCAGACCAAGAGCTGTCAGTGACTGTGAGTAGAATATTGGAAATATTCGTGGTGCAAACTTACCTGTGTCTGTCTTTGTCGCAGAGTCAGAGGCGAAAGGGTCCGCCGCCCCCGCGGTCTCTACAAAGGGGCGCCCCTGTCCAGGATTCGATCGCCCTACGGGCAGTGGAGATAGGGCAGCGCTCGGCCCGGTGAGGTGGTGTGTGACCTTCGCCCCTCTGCTGACCTACGGAGGAAAAACCATACCTACCCAGAGAGCTGTAAACAGCAGAGCCGGTGAGAAATACCCGAAGTCCAAGTAACAGTGTCTTTGTGTCCTAGTGGCCGCCTGTGGAGAGAAAGGAAAACGAGAGTGAATAATTGGAGAACAGACTGTGTAACGTGATACCTACCCAGAGAGCTGTAAGCAGCAGAGCCGGTGAGAAATACTCGAAGTCCAAGTAACAGTGTCTTTGTGTCCTAGTGGCCGCCTGTGGAGAGAAAGGAAAACGAGAGTGAACCATTGGAGAACAGACTGTGTAACGTGATACCTACCCAGAGAGCTGTAAACAGCAGAGCCGGCGAGAAGTATTCGAAGTCCAAGTAACAGTGTCTTTGTGTCCTAGTGGCCGCCTGTGGAGAGAAAGGAAAACGAGAGTGAATAATTGGAGAACAGACTGTGTAACGTGATACCTACCCAGAGAGCTGTAAGCAGCAGAGCCGGTGAGAAATACTCGAAGTCCAAGTAACAGTGTCTTTGTGTCCTAGTGGCCGCCTGTGGAGAGAAAGGAAAACGAGAGTGAACCATTGGAGAACAGACTGTGTAACGTGATACCTACCCAGAGAGCTGTAAACAGCAGAGCCGGCGAGAAGTATTCGAAGTCCAAGTAACAGTGTCTTTGTGTCCTAGTGGCCGCCTGTGGAGAGAAAGGAAAATGAGAATGAACATTAGGAGAATGGACTGTGTGAAGATACAGTTGGTGGTGGAGGAGAGCCCAGAGTGGCCATTATTTTAAGTTCCCCGTTTTCCCTTCCCTTTATATCTTTTTAAGTAAATTAAATAAAGTACCTTTTTAATATTATGCTTACCTTGTGTGTCTGGTCATTGGGGTGGCTTTGGGAATCTCCTCGAGGTGGAGAAAGGGGCGTGACCTTATTCACATCTGGGTCCACCCCTACCTGTGACACACACAAACGCCCTGATCTGCTCCCTCCTCTACGCGAACCCCCCGCTATGCTCCCTTCTCCATGCAAACGCCCAGCTCTGCTCCCTTGTCCACAAAAAATGCCCTGATCTGCTCCCTCCTCCATGCGAACGCCCAGCTCTGCTCCCTCCTACACACGAATGCCCAGCTCTGCTCCCTTGTCCACACAAACGCAAAAAATGCCCTGATCTGCTCCCTCCTCCATGCGAACGCCCAGCTCTGCTCCCTCCTACACACGAATGCCCAGCTCTGCTCCCTTGTCCACACAAACGCCCAGCTCTGCTCCCTTGTCCACAAAAAATGCCCTGATATGCTCCCTCCTACACACGAACCCCCCGCTATGTTCCCTTCTCCACGCAAACGCCCAGCTCTGCTCCCTTGTCCAAAAAAAAAAAATGCCCTGATCTGCTCCCTCCTACATATGCTCCCTTCTCCATGCGAACATCCAGCTCTGCTCCCTCCTACACACGAATGCCCTGATCTGCTCCCTGTTCTACGCGAACACCCAGCTCTGCTCCATCCTACACACGAATGCCCTGATCTGCTCCTTTCCTCACGCAAACGCCCCACTCTGCTCCCTTGTCCACACAAACGCCCTGATCTGTTTCCTCCTCCACGCAAAAGCCCTGATCTGCTCCACGCGAATGCCCTGATCTACTCCCACCTCAACACGAACGCTCCCATTCTACTGCCTCCTCTACACAAGCACCCTGCTCTTATTTTACTCTTTTCCACCAGCACCCTTCCTCAGTATCTTGGCAATGTTGCGGCTTCCTGGGGGAATGGATCCCACGCAGCTTCTAAATGTTTATCTTTTCGCAACACAAAGCGCCAGATAGCAGGAGAGAAGACGCTGTTTGTACCCCTCTTTCTTCCTACATTTTCCTTTTTTTGAGCCTCTCTCTCTTCTGCAAGCATCCTTCCTGGCTACTGTGGTCACAGAAATCCATGATATTTTCACATGCAGGTTTTTTGTAGTTTATGTAGAGGGTCAAACATAGCAAAACATAAAGTCATCAACTTTTATTGATTTTATGCTCTGTTCTCACCACAGATTTAGTCACATAGATTTATTCTTTGTGTTGTTTGGAGCTGCTGTCTGATTAATAAAAGGAGATGGTCTAAGACGCATTCCAGACAAAACTGGACAAGCGCAAATGCAACCTGTTTGGTGAAGCCACACATGTCAGCACTTTACTCCTTCCAAACGTAAAGATGTCAAGTAATTGTAAGTTAGCAAGGACAAAAGCAAACAAACAAAGACGACACGCTTTATAGAGCAATGAAATTATGCAACAGAAACTTTCTAGAACCAATAAAATAGTACAATTACACTTGCATATATTAAACAAAGAAATATTAACAATTTTTTGTTAGACAAAAGCGTTTTGTTCAGTGCTTTTCCTCTGTCATTATCCTGTCAATCATTGAGCTGTCTCACTCCCCTGTTGTTCTGTACCACGCGCTGCAGCTCGAGCTGGACCGAGAAGACGCGTGTCCACCGCCCAACATAATAAATGCTGCCTTTTGTTGCTGAAGTATCGCTGCAAGTTTCCTAATGCTAAATAATAAATAGTTTATTAGCTTTTTGCTTGAGAATAGAATGTTATTTCTATATAAGTGTAAATGGAAAGGTTTTAGCAAATCAGGTAGCTGTCTGATCAAAGAAAATGCCTAAAGTGACCAGGTGTAGAAAGGCCCTGAGATGAGCGATAAAGACCTCCAGAAGATGTAAGTGGTGGGGAAAATGTTTTAATTACATCGAGAAAGGAAATGAACGTGAACCTCTAGACCTTCTCACTGACATTTAGAAATCGCTTACAATCATTCTCTGTCTCTCTCAAACTAAGTCATGATAAAGACCTCATTGAGAGCCAGATGTGAATTCATGTAACATAAATATTAATATTTATAGAAAGAGCTGGGGCTTGTTTTCACACTGTCTGTATTAGATTCGCACAAGTTCACTGTCTCTCCAAACAAATGGAGGATCTTTGGTTGTTTAGGAGTTGTTTAGCTCACAAAGTGAGGTTCTTGCTTACCTTTCAGGTTCTGTTTTAATCTGTCATCATCTGTCAGTTTCAGGAGTGTCAATGAGTTTGTTATGGATCGTAGGTTCATACTGGATTGTTGCGCCTCTGCAAACAGCTGATTATTTAGAGCATGAGTTTTTTCCAATGTAAAACGTTTTTTCCTGAATCCTGCATATGACGTCCAATATCTCATCAAAACTTTGAATTTACTTTTCCTTAGAACCTCAACACCACTTTTTATATGAAGAAAAATCTTTTCAGTGTTAGCGGGTTTGATCCCCAGGGACTCCATGCACAGAAATAACAATGAAATGTGGCACAGCATGAAGCGGAGTTACAGTGCAGGTGTGCATTATTTTCAAATAATTCAAAGGATCGGAGTCAATTGTTCCTCTTATACCATGGTTACCACAGATGGTGATTATTTTAAGACATCTGACAGGTCAGGTGTGCGGTTTACAGAAAAATAATCAGAATAATGCATTCAACAGACCCGTGGTATGATGATAAATAAATATATGTACTTTGAATAAAAGCATCTGGCAAGTGTAAAAATGGGCAAGAGTCAATATGATGAAGGTAGAACATTAGTTCATCATTTTTGCTCTTATAATTAATTGTAATTGTAAAATGTTATTGACACTTTGACATCTGACCCCATACAGTGTTGTGTATTAACATATATAGGGTCAAACATCACAGCTTGTGAAGTCATACTGGGTGAAATCAGGTCTGTGTGTGTGTGTTTTGTTTGTACACTGGTGGACAGAATAGCTGATGTGTGAATTGATTTGGGCTATAGAGAGACACCAATGTTTCCCCTCTGGATTGTTTTTGACAGCAGCTTCTTTTGTGAATCTCACACATTAATCCACACATTTGGTGAACTCACTGAAAGTCTTTGCATGTATTTATAGACATCTGTGCTTTTGTTTTGTTGGCCATTGAGACTCAAGGGCTGTTGAAACACTCAGAACCGCTTAACATTCAACACATAAAACTGCAAATATGATTTTTAAGACTGATTTTCACAAAACTTAAGAAGTAAGTGATTTCTTTATTTTATCCGAAATACTGAATAGTTGTGCAAAAAAATGCATTAACCAATGAGGAGAAAGTCCTGATGTTTGCAAATCCTTTTGCACTTTTATTAGATCATTTGTGGTACTTCGAGTATTAAACTTGTGTTCAGACCAGTGGCGCCCGGTGACTTCTTTTTTGAGGCTGCATGAATGTGAAGCTCTTCATGTCAAATATGAGTTTGGTGCATCATGTGAACCTATGTGCATCACGGATCAGGTCAAAATAAGTGCCTGTTGCAGACTCTTCAAATGGGTTTATGATAAAAGAGACGCTTGCGTTTGCCAAATACTCAATCTCATGTGTAATCAGAGTTAAGTGTTAAGTGAGTGTCTTGTATTTTGTGAATGTGAGTGTCTCTTTTATCATAAACCCTTTTAATGCGTGTGCAGCAGGCTTGGATTTTGACATGATACACATAATTTTACATGACACAACGAACACACATTTTGAATTCGCTCCCCTCCGAAGAGAAGTCATCGGCCGCCACTGAACTTTATTGTTCTAAATTATAATACAATACAATATAATATAATAATTGTATTAATCTAATCCTGGTGGCAACGAGGAATTTTCTACAAAATACATAAACATAGCCAAAGTGGAGTCAATCTGATCTGAGTCTAAGTGACTATTAAATATGTAATGGGGTGGTGTGTAGAGATCGTAAGTCTCCAAAACTTGTAGCTTTTTATATCTTAATTTTTCTTCTGTTGAGAGATTGAACATGGGTTTTGATCGTGGTAAATAAGACCGGCGTGAGCTGTCTCTCTATGGAGAGCCCCTGCTAGATCATGTGACTGAAAACTATCAATAGAAAATGTTTTATGAGAATTCTGATTGCTGTGCATCACTGTTCATTATCATGCAGAATTCATGTGCATGTGACCGTTTGTCTATTTTCACTCCAGAGTTGCACAAAGGTTTCATCCAGACATTCGGAAAATTTTGTGCCTCCTTCACCCGTAAACAAGTACTTTGATGGCCCAGAGATCTAGTTGTGCATCAAGCCGTGCAGCTCGGTCTCCTCCTCCGCGGTTTGCGCTGCTTTATCCACCCACCAACCATCCATCCGCTTTTGACTTGGCCTGGGAGAATTACGGCATTCTTTAGAGGACCGGATCCCAGCGAGTGGGAAGTGAAGTCAGCAGCGAGCCCTCTAATGACACACCGACACCCACACTCACGTCCATGAGCAAATTTATCCTCACTAAAGAACAGCTCAGGCACGTTCCACTGCATACAAATGGCCAATCGATGCCGGTCACTGACTGACTCTGTACCCTCGCACCGTCATTCAGGGAGGGGTGTGTGCGCTTGTGTGCGTGCGTGTTGAGCAGTTAAATATCATCAGATCAATAAGAGTGACAGATGTTAGAAGGACATATAATAGTGACGTTCTAGTGTTTGATCATCTCATTAGAGATATAAGCCTCAACCAAGAGAAGATGCAGCAGCGTAATCCAGATCTGCAATGAAATCTCTTGATAAAGGTTTTCTCTATTGATTCATTGTTATTCTTTCGTCATTAGAAGGTCTCTGAAATGTATGGACTAAATAGTCCTGTATCTAAAAGCAACAGTATTGTTGTGTTTGGCCTGTGTTTGTATTTGAAGTGCAGTGGATTCTGGGTAATTCTCATGCATTGTTGCCAGATTTTAATGACACCTAAATAAAAAAGATTACCTAGTGAAAATTTCCTCATCATATATTCTCCCAATTCAAGATATCTTTAAGACATCTCACACACACCTATGGTTTTGATTCAGAGGACATTTCAAAATCCAATGAGTGCTTTTGGAAGTTTTGGGACCTGCACTATGCGGAGGAACCGAAGGGAGAATTTTCCCGTTTCTGTGACCTTATCCTGTAATTGTGCCACATATATCATGCCATGAGAAAGTTTGAAGAGAAGTTTGTGTGTGTTTGCTGAGCTCTGTTGAGTGTTGAAATGTCTTCTGCTGAGGGAGGACAGCACACAGACACCAGAGATAAAGCAGCTGCTGGCACACAGAGATTTTTATTGCATTCTGGGGTTTTTTAGGGGGTGAATCCTGTCAGCATCTCAACAGTGATAAGAGCCGCTGGGCGTTTGAAAGACACGGGCGTCAGCAGAACAGGAAATCTGTGGCGTTCATTAACGTGTGATTCGCACCACTCCAGAGGTCACGTGAGGAATCTCTGCCTGCATTTCTGTCTCTCTGGGTCATTAAGTCCATCTTCAGACTGTCCAACAGTGTCTTGAGCTCTGGAAAAGTAGAAAACGTTGCAGTAAAACGTGTTTGTCTCAGCTGGGAAGAGGCACATATGCATCTATAATAAATGTGTCCGTGACATTCACGGTGAAGATTGAGTTGCTGTGTGATTTCTGATGCTATATTATGATTGTTGAAATAGAGACATTATTGACATGTATTTATTTAAAAGATGATTTAATCCAAAGTGATTAACAAATGAAAGATTATTTGACACATTGTCAATAAATTCATGTTTACGTGTAGGACTACAGGAGGACTACATGTTTTTAGGGGTGAGTCAGGTAAAGGTGTAACGGGGGTGTTGTAAGGTTGTGGTGGACTCTGGCAGTTCCCTCCACCACAGAGGAACAGAATGAGGAAATGTTTTTGGGAGTGATTTGGTGCGATGGAGCAATCAGACTTCGCATATTAACTGAGCATATATTGCAGGATGGCACGTCTGTCTGCAGGAGTCTGTTGAGTTTCTGTTATCCTCCTGAAGGCCTGTGGCAGAGATGTGAATTTAACGTGGACAGCTACTGGTTCCCAATGGAGACCGATCACACGGGTTAATAAAATGTTAAATAATACGGTTAATAATCTTATACTAAAGGAGTCACATAGAGACTCTTCACCTCCAGTCTCAGCCATAATGGAGACCAAAGATGCGTCACTGATATTGATATGAATGGAGATGGAGTTAGAAGGCCGCTGTAGTTTCGAATCCCAGTAAAACGAGCCAATCACCAACTGTGAATCCTATGGGAGAGAGACTTTGCACATGCGCTGAATTGTTTGTCTTGTTCTTACAGGATCTGGAGGTGGTGCGATTGATGTGACTTCCTTTAAGGGACTTTGATTAGACACAGATAACATAGTTTATTTTATTATCAGAACTGAATCTATTTAATTTAAATGTTGTGTATTACTGCAGCCCAACACAGACCCCTTACATATGCTCTTTCTTTCTACTGTTGCATTTTGTTTTTGCATAGAATCCTTTTTCTAAAAGTAGTTTGTTAAATGTATTGTAATGTTATGTAAGCAATTTGTGATGAAGAACTGTAATGAAGAATAAAATGTTCCTGTAGCTGGTATAGAGTAATGAGTTATGAGGGCAAAGGTTTTGGGTTCGATTCCTAGGAAACGCATGTACTGATAAACCTGTGGCTAAACACATGAATGTGAATGAATGA